>NW_009953786.1:9135220-9184023 GCF_000747805.2 Chaetura pelagica
ATATAATATATATTATATAATAATAATATTGTATAATACACATGTACTTGTCCAAAGATAAGGACAAAGACATGAGCCAAAACACATGCTACAGCTTTTCAAAGTTGACATACTTGTATGAAATGAAAGTGAAATCAGTAATTTAATTCTAGATAATTTTGTAGTCTTTTAATGTCAACATTAATGTATGTTCAAAGACTATCTTAATTTAAAATACTACAATATTCACATAAAGGAACCCCTTTTCGTGTTTAAGGCAGAAGAGAGAAGAAACCCTAAAGAATTTTGCGAGCTTTTCATTGAGTCCATTTAGTTTATTTTAAACTTCAAATTACGCGTTTTATTTCAATATATCTGCAATGTGAATCATTCACAAAATTGACAGGCACTGCAACTTGTTCTAGAAGATAGCACAGCAGTTATTTACATAAAACATTAAGATAACACCAAGGAACTTCTCTTAAATTTGCTGTCCTCTTTTAAAATTATTTCCATTTTAAAAACAAAAGCAAAATACCTGTTGAGAATTGCTGTTAGTGCAGGGGAAAAAAACCCTCTTTTTAACCCCTCCCCCATTAAGACTATTTGTGAGTATTTGTGACTATTTGGAATGTGCATGAGTATTGCTGAGGAACTGCAGCAGAGACAGATTCAATTATTAATGCATGGGAATTATTTATTTCACTAATATATTGTAAAGCTTCATCGTTTCAGTAATGAAAACCAGTTTTGATGGTGCTGGAGCACTGAAGACAAGGGAAGATGAAAACAGTCAGTGAGACTAGTTTATCACTTGAATACATGGTTTTAATACTTTAAAATGAAATGTTAAAGCTTTTTTTAATATATTCAATACCTACATATTATTTATTAGTGGATGTTATTGTATTTCAGTGGGACCTTACAGAAATACTAAACAAAATGAGATGTTTCTTTCATGAGGAGATGGTTCTTTTCATCAAAAGTATCTGTTAAAAAACACTGTTCCTGATTCAATATGCACTGTTGTCTAGCTCATGCTCACATATATATCAGTTGTTCCAATAGGAATATTATTTCACATCTATTAGATGCTTATTTTTCACAGTTTAACCAGTTACTCTAATGTTCATGTTCTGCTTTTAGTTTTCTCCTTCTACAGTGTAATGCTTTTGTGTTATTGATATGGGGCTGTGTCATGAATTTGTGAAGTTCATTTCTAATTCTAATATCCTGCTCTGAACTGCTTGCTGCTCCTCCACTCCAAAGCCACCCACAAATTGCAGATGCCTTCTCCAATTCTATCAGAGTAACTGCTGAAAATACTGAATATACCCAAGCCCGGAAAAGAGTTCTCCTCAGGGATCGTACTCAAAACACGCTGTTGGTTTGTGCTGCATGATTAATAGTTACCTTTTTAGATAGATGTTCTTAAAAAATTCATCAATCCAATAGTGATTTAAGGGAACATTGTCAACAGGCTCAATAAAACACAACAGTTGGTATCACCTCTTCTGCTCCCATTCTCCTTTCTTTCTTCCCTTCAACTCATGAAATCAAGAAGGAAATTAAATTCATTGGACTTAACCTTGTTCTTGACAAGTCTGTGACATTTGGGAGTTGGGGTGGAAAAAAAGTGGTGTACAGCTGTTTAATAATTTAGTATCATTCCAGGCAATCAAGTTGACTTCTCTGTAAATGTTTTTCTTCCCCCTTTTTAAAGACTAGGCACTAATTGCTCTCTCCCCAGAAGTAACACTTGCTGGTTTTTCCATAATATTTGTCAGCTTGTTCATAAATAATTCTGGGGTAAATAGTATCATCCTGTTGATATGAATAAAACTAACTTGAATAAGTATTTCTTGACCTTTCTGAATTTTGACCTGTATTTCTCCTCCATTGTTAAAGCTAATTTAAGTACTTAGTTATAACTGACTTTTTTATGATGAGGAGGTTTTGAATACTTCAGTCTCTTTGTAGGCTCTCCCTCCCCCTTGATTAATGGACCTGTTAATTAACTGAGATTCTGGTCTTCCTCTAGTTCCTGGTATACTTAGAGAATCCACACTAGTTATATGTTGTTTTGCTTCTTTGCCTTTCTGACTTTATCTCTACTTGTTTTTATCTATACCTGAATGGTGAGCTCTGTGCATTTTCCTACACAGTTTCTTCCTTTTAGTTTTCGAGTCTTTAAGGTGTCTTATTGCTCCTTTATTAGTGTAGTTGTTTGCCATGCTTTTATTATGCTCCCTTCCAATAACTGCAGTTCTCCTGAGTACATCCCCAAAGCTGTCTTTTCAAGAAGTTTTTAAGTTTGCTACAGCTTTTTAGGAAATAAAATATAATTGTCCTTATTTTGTATTAAGTTTCTTACCGATAAATCCCACATCAGCTGCTCAGGTGTTCTTTTAGGATAATACTTTCTAGCTTTGCTGACACTTTCTCTCATTTAAAGGTATGATGTGGTCATGTCTGTCATCAAAACAGACATGGATGTGCTGAAGAGAGTTCAGTGAAGGTCCTTGAAAATTATTAAGGGACTGAAACATCTCTCCTGGGAGGAAAGGCTGAGAGAGCTGGAACTGTTCGGCTTGGAGATGAGAGGACTTGGAAAGTGGGGGACAGGGATATCATTAATGTACCTGCATGGAGGGCATAAAGAAGGTACAGCCTAGCTGTTCTTAGTGGTGTCTAGTGACAGGACCAGAGGCATCAGTCACAGACTGAAACACAGGACGTTTTCTTGGAACATCAGGACATACTTTCTCACTGTGAGGGTGATCAGAAAGGTTATGGAGTCTCTCTCCTTGGAATTACTAAAAACCCAACTGGATGTGGTCTTAGGCAGCCAGCTCTAGGTGGCCCTGCTTGAGATGTGTAGTTAGACCAGATGACCTTCAGAGGTCCCTTCCAATCTCAAGTCTTCTGCGATGGCTTGACTCTTCAAGATGGTGGCACATTCTTGTGCTCAATAAGGCAATGATTGTCACTTCTGAAGTACAATGGTTTAGAATAATACTTCAGAGACTAGTATGTGATGAAACTACAGAAGTTTTGGAGATTAACAGGCATGTTCGGGGTAGAGAAAATGACAGGGAGCACTGATACTGTCACCTGAATGGTTATGTCTGGGTTTTATTTCTTTAGAGAGTTTAGTTTAGGTGTTTTTGGTGTTCTGTTGTTTGTTGTGGTTTGTGTTGTTGTTTTTTTTTTGTGGTGCTTTTTGTTTGTGGGTGCTTGTTGTCTTTTTTATTTTTTAATTGTCACAAAAAGTATCTACATCGTTGGAGTCTGAGCTCAGCAGACCTATTCAGGCTTCTTTCAGGAACACAGGCTTGAGAGGACACTTCTAGTCATCAAGTCCAACTACTATAATAGACATCATATCAAAGATCTCTTCATAAGCAGTCACCTTGCCTTCATACCTGTCCAGCTGGAGAGAGAAGCAGCAAGCAGCTGTTTCATTGACAGCTGTTAGCAACAAAGACTGTTCCTGTTTTACCCTAACTTCAGTTATTTATAGACAATTGGAAATAGTCATTTGAAATGTCATCAAATCCAACTGTGTCATTAGTGAGAGTTTTTGTGTAGCACTGTTCCAGGACCTATTTTCTCTCCCCTTCTGCTTGTTATATGTAGCATCCCAATATGTAATGATACTTTTTGCTGGTAACCAGTTCTAAATTTAGTGTCCATCTCATTTGGTGTATCCTTTTTTGGTCCATCCAATTAACAGTCAATAAAAACAACTTCATTCTAAGTCCCAGAAAGCTCTTACTTGTCAGGACTTAAAGCTAGTGTTGCTCATGGAACAGCTTTTTCTTTTGGATTGGCAACAAATTCACTCGGAAGGGTGTCGTTAGATCAGCAGTTTCCTTCTTTGTAATTCCATTTCAATTGAACTGATTTTAAGACTGATTGTCCACTCTCTAGTTTTTCTAGGTAGCTTAGATGGCCTGTTGTGGTTTTCAGAGCAGCACTCTAACAGACAGAATTTTATAGTTCTGTTAAACCTATGAATGTTCTGTCTTAGGGAGTCCATGGTTTCCTTGAAAACATAAGATGCAGGCCATTGTGGTGATGGAAGCTGTTGCTCATGGCACTGCAAGAATCCTGGTGGTATTTACCATTAGATTTTTGTTTGGGAGGAAGCAGTACAATTGCTCACTGGCTGGAACAGCTGTAATCATATTACACTTATGCTGCCTAGAACCTGGCAGATTGACTTGAAGCTAGAATTGCTTTTAAAGCATTTACTGCTGTAGGCAGCAGACCTTGACTTTGTTTGAGACCACCTTGAGCAACCTCCTGAAGGATATGTATCTACCTTTTCGTGGTTGTACTGTAGTGCCTTGGGTCAGCAAGTGAGAAGTTTTTACTGTCATCTGTGCTCTTCTCCACTGTCATTCGACTTCAAGTTCCTCTTTGGTGTGAACACCAAAGCCTACACTTGCTGCCTTTTTTATTCTATCATAAGCTGTTGTCCTTCTCTATCCAGACTTTAAATGTTTTCATTTTTTGTTCAAGTTATGAAGAATTTGTAAGGAGAGGGTGAGGAGTATCTCCTTAAGATGATGTTAAGGTAACACAAGTTACAAATGTAATAATTTAGTAAAACACAAGTTAGGAAGTGTAAATGCTTCCTGCTGTAAAGTTGTTTTGGCAACCCAATGTGAAATATATGACTGCTTTATCTAGTCTAATATAAACAGGTTAACGCTACTTCATGGGGTTTTATATTTGTGATTTCATAGGCAAAATAATTAAATCCTTAAGGTGTCTTCCATACTGCAAACAGAAGCTGAAATATTTCTGCTGTGTGCATATAAACTTAACACTGTTTTCTTACTGTTATTTTTTAAAATAAAGGAAACAATGCATCTACTGAGGGAAGGAGGAGCCTGCATCTGCCAAGCATTTCAATGATTTCAGAACAGACCTGGGAAGACCCACATTTGGTTTAGAAGAGAATGCTGAGGAAACACTCTCTTGCTACTGTTTATTGCTCAACAGTAGCACAGTAGAAAGATTTAAAAATGACTAGAGAAGGAAAGATAGCACAGGATTGCACAGTTTTTACTGAACTTAATAGCTTGAACAATGCAAGTGATTTTATGTTCAGTATTACCTGTGTGCACCCTCTGTTGTTGTGTTGTTTGCCCAAGATATTCAATCATCAGTAGCTATGGTTGGAGGACCACACCACATTCTCCAACTTAACCACCTTCCCAGGATGGGCACGTTACACTGCTTGCCACAGTAGGTGTTCTGGACCAACAGCATATCATGTTAGCCTATGCTGTATAGTACTACTTGAGGATTTATTGAAGAGCAATCAAGTCTAAAACTTCATATTTCTCAACCATGTATCCTGAAAAGTTTACTCTCCCAATCCTTAACTTTCAGATAAATAACAGGTGATTAGATCTTTTAATCTATTTGTTAAGCTTTTTACCTCTTGGTTGAAAACATGCAAATGTCTATCCTGGAGCAGGTTTGTTTTTTTTTTAGATGGCTTTAACATTGATGAGTTGATGATTCAAGAATCAATAAATCAATAGATTGATTGGATCAAACTAGATTACCTCTATAATTCCTCTCTTTCAGGAATTTATGTGCAACAGACCGTCATTAGTCTGTTCTGTAACCTTGTGGCCAAATTGTAGTCTCAACTGTAGAGGGACACCAAAACAAAATCTGCTCTTAAATAAGTGAAACCTCTATCGAAGCTAGAGAATTCCCTACTTAAGAAAAGGATTGAATTTTTATCTAAATATGTAATGGTAAAAATATCATTTTCCTGGCTTCAGCAGTGAGGTAACTAAGGTCTAGAGAAGCAACATGGCTTGCCAGGATGACACAGTGGGTTAATGGTAGAAAAAGAGGTAAAATGAAATCTTTGACTTGCATCCTGATTATTTGATACTTTGAACCCTATTGTCTTGTGTGAGTTCTTGGAGGCCATTGAGGAAATATTTTGTAGAGCAAGAAATAGCTCCCATTTATGCATATTCTTAAGATATTTCCTTAAGGAGTGTTTGCTTATCCTCTCTTATTCTATAGTCTCATTTGTTTTCCACTGGTTCTAATGAGCTGAATTTTTTCTTAAATCATGTGCTTGACTCCTGTCCTGGCCAGCTTCTGTTTCTGACCAGATGTTGTTTTTTTCTTTTTTTCTTTCTTTATCTGAAAGTCATTGGACTAAAAGGTGCCTTACTTTTCTTGCTTTTTAGAGCTGCAAAACTGATTAGATTGCAAGTTACTCTCCTAGCTCTATTAGCAAATTACAATTTGTGTAATGGGATAGGGTTTTTTCAGGTTTGTAATGAAAGATTTCTTAAGCCTGAAGCTTAATATAGAGAACAGAATGTGCGTTCAGGAACCCAAAGGGAAACATGTGTTTATGTATCCTCTATGGTGGAGTTGTAGCATTTTAAAAAAAAAAAAAAAAAAAAAAAAGCAAAAAAAAAAAAAAAGCTATCCCTCCCACTCCCCCAAACAACCCCAAGTGAAGGTTATTTTTTAAAAATATTTTTATTTTTTCTTATAACAGGAAGATACTGTTATTTCCTGCAGTTTCATTTTGGAAAATTAGTGTAGATCCAGTTTTGTAGCCCTTAATTACAAAACATCTTGTTAGCTTCAAGGAGAGAAATGTGCTGGTTCAGTCTCTCTGAAATAGCAAAGCTAATGCTCTGTTTTTACTTGGCTCCTTGACAGTGTTCAAGTTCTTATCTGTGATTGATAAAAGCAAAATTGGCTCTCTTTTCAGTTGTTTCTCATCTTTCTGGTATGAGTAAAAATAGTTTCTCATGTGTCAAGTTTACTGGTGTAATTCTTGGTATCCCCAACCCTTTATGTAACCCAAGTAATGAGATGTTTAAAAGATTATTCCTAGTTAAAATACATCTATTTATATCGTCCTTGACTCCATAACAGAGAAGGTGTTTTCCTGTCTTTCTCTGAAGTTATTCATATATAGTCTGTGATGAAAACAAGGTTAAGACAAGACACTAAGGTTTTCTTGGCAAATAGCCATTCATATAAAGGTATGAAAAATGTGCTTCGTTACTGTTAGTATTCAGAGGCATAATTATCAGTGTTTCTGTAATTTTCTGTTTTTATTTTTTTTAATAAAGTAGAAAAACTGAAATAACCCAAGAAAAGCTGAGCTCATAAACAGTTTATAACATATTCAGCTTAGTCTGGGCAGCTCAAGAACTTGCTTCTCTGTAAGGTTGTCCCTGCAACAAGCCTTGTGGCTGTACAAGGGTTAGCACTGTTTGCATAGTGTAGTAGATAAAGCATTGTTTTGTTATGTGTTTATAACAGCTGGATTGGAATTACAGGCTGAGCAAAAAGTTAAGCCCCTTTAGAAAAGTTTCAGACCTAAGAACAAATAGCGAACCTAGCTTGGTCACTTTGAAATGTGAAGTACTGGTTGGCCCCTTGGAGTTTTATCTCTGTCACTTGTTTTAGGGAATATTAGAAGGGCATAGAAGGGAATCTTTTGTATAATTAATCCTTTCAAGTAACTGTTACCTTGCATGGAAGAAAGCTTAAGGCTTTTACTTTTTTCAGGCACTGAAGAGAACTTTAAATGCTCTGACATTTGTCCAGTTGCAGAGAGTTATTTAATCTGATAAATGATTAATATAGTCACAAAAAGAAGAAGAGCTTTTACTATTCACAAAGCTTCAAGAAAGGGAATTAAAACAGCTGCAGGGAAGGCACCCAAATAAAACTATCTGCCAGCTGTTCCTTTTTACTAATTTAAAAATAGCTGCATTTAAAATGCAACAAGAAGCAATTTTGAGGCTGAGCACATACCGTCCAGCTGATTATTGGCCATCAGATTTTACTATCATGTATAACAGGGTAGGAACTGCTTAACAGCTCCTTAGTGGGCCAATATCTTATTCTCATTTAGTTTTACCATTTTTTGAGTACTCTCTGTATTTTATTATGGGTCTCTGTGTTAATGGACTTCCCAGGTCTGAGAGAGATGTAAAACACTGACTCTAGGAGTGCTTCCAAAAAGAAGAATGAGGAATTGAGTTCTCTTTCAGTTCACTATTTAGACCAAAACTGTTTCTTGTTTATGATTCTTTTTGCAGTGCAAATTGGGAAATGGAGAATGCAAGTGCCAAACTTCATGTATTTGAAGTTCTATTTTCAGAATAGTAACATTATTTTTTTGATCAGATGCAGAGAAGGGATACAGTACAAGCAGAATTTAATATGGTGTAGAAAAATTACCCTTAAAATGCACCTATGGATTTTCCGTGTAACCCTGCATACATCTGTGCATATGATATGTAAGTATTGACACTTTTTTGTTGGCTCAGAAGTAATTTTAAACATTCCAGGGATTAGCAGTATATAGAGAAGCTCCCTGGAGCCTTCTCAGCATGTACTGCAGTAACTGCTATTCAGTGCCAGCAAAAGATGCCCAATGTGTACACCCACAAAAGATATTTGTGCCAGGTGGTTAATCATAAATGATTGTATGAACAATCTCAGTTAATGCATGAGATTGTTATCTGTATATATATTTCCATCTTCTGGTGGTCCTTCAGCACTATTAATGCAACCTTTCTGGGAGATGCTGAAGAAGCTTTTGGGAAAGGAAGCACACAATGATTCTATGGTGCACGTCTCAGCTGGCAGTGTGGGGGCTCATCCATAAAGGAGAAAGCCATAGAGATGTTATAGATCAGGGAAAAAGTGGTTTGCGCTTGCAGTGCTGGTGAACTCAAGGCATGTTTTCACTGTACCTTGAATTTTGCTACTATCTTTGAAAAAGCAGGTCTGTGCTGCTATTGGGATGCAGTTGGAATCAGTGCTCCCAGTGAAAATGTAAAAGATGTATTATGTTGGCTCCCTAAACCTGCAATTAAGGATCAAAGGAATTCTAGCTCCTTTTCAAAGAAGTAACCACTGAAGTCTTCAGGAGTTTATAAAACATCACCTGATAATGTTTCTTCTGATCTTAGTGGACTCAGCAGTCATTTCATAACAAGATATTCTGCTCCTTTGGTTTGTGTACTTTTCGACTGCTTTTGTCATGTGCCACAAACAAGTGTTGGTCCTTCCTTTCTGTACAGGAGCCACATCACAGAATCATAGAATGGAAGGGACCTAGAAGATCATCTAGTTCCAACCCCTCTGCAAGGTCAGGGACACCTTCCACTAGATGAGGTTGCACAAACCCCTGTCCAGCCTGGCCTTGAACATCTCCAGGGAGAGGACATCTACCATCTCCCTGGGCAACCTGTTCCAATGTCTCACCACCCTAATAGTAAAGAATTTCTTCCTAACATCCAACCTTAGTCTACCCTATTCCAGTTTAAAAACATTGCCCCTTGTCCTATCACTACACACCCTGGTGAAAAGCCCCTCCCCAGCTTTCCTGTAGGCCCCCTTCAGATACTGAAAGGCCGCTATAAGGTCTCTCTGCAGCCTGCTCTTCTCCAGGATGAACAGCCCCAACTCTCTCAGCCTGTCTTCATAGCAGAGGTGCTCCGGGCCTTTGATCTTCTTTGTGGCCCTCCTCTGGACCTCCTCCAAGAGCTCTGTGTCCTTCCTGTATTGAGGGCTCCAGAACTGGACGCAGTATTCCAAGTGGGGTTTCACGAGTGCAGAGTAGAGGGGCAGGATCACCTCCCTCAACCTGATGGCAGAGAACCGAGGTCGACCAACCTGCACTGGGGAGTAGATTACCCAAGCTCATTGGCTTTTAGTGCAGCTCTAGCTTGTTTAGAAGTAACACTGGTATTGTTGCAACACACTGTGTTTACTTGGGTTAAAGATACTCTAGGGATCTGTGCTGCTAGAGCTCTGTTTCAAACATAAGTCTGTACTTCCCCATGGTATATTTATGTTAGTTAATTTTTGACATATTTTGCCTTCATCTTGTTCTGTATCAGTTACTGTGGGGAAAAGGTGGTCTGTATTTGAGTGCAGAGAGATCTGTTATCTTCCTCCTGGTCTGACACAGCAGGCTTTGGCATGTCACACTGTGCCCTCTTTTCTGTTTTGTGCCTTTTTTTCTTCCATTATAAAAATGGCATCTTTTTCTTCTCTTTCCACTCCTTTTAGAGCTAATAGTCTGTTTCCTTATTTCTGGAAATCTTTTAGCTTCATTACTGTACTTTCATAGACTTAAAAGTGGCTGAAGATGTTCAGGGCTAGGTTGGATGGGGCTTGGAGCAACCCTGTCTAGTGGCAGGTATCCCTGCCCACACAGGGAGGTTGGAACTAGAGAACCTTTTAAAGCCCCTTCCAACTGAAACCATTCTATGATTGTATGAAAACGTATACAAGCCCTTTTCAGATATTTGCTGTTTTCAGTTGTCACTTTATTATGTTTTCTGTGGCTTTGCTAAACTGCAGCTATTGAACTTGGCAAGATTGGATGAGCAAAACATGGGCAGCTATTACATCCTCCTGCAGGACTCTCAGGCTGACACTGAGCATCAGTCAAAGGGAAACAAAGCCAGTAGGACAGGGCAGCCCAAAGATCCCTGGAAAGACTACTTTTGTTCATCTGTGTAGTAATACCTGAAAAATATAATGTAGCACCAAGTTCCAAACTTGAACATTTCTGTTTACATCTAGGCTTGTTGGGATTAGCCTGGACCTTGGAAAGCATCATTAGGACAAAACTAAGCTTGATGAATTGTTGACAAAATTGTAGATGGAAGTACAAGCTGAAGTACCTTTACACTTGACAGCTATGTTTAAAGCTAGCTCTGTCCACTGTGGAAACATTGCAGACACACTGATGAACTAGTGGTAAGCAACTTTCACTTGGTTAAACAATCTGTTTTAATGTGCTTAGTAGGTTTACTCATCTTATTGTCACCAACCAGACCCAGGAGATGTTTCTGCTGCTATGGTAAAGTCAAATTCAGAAACAACCAATTTTGAGAAAAACCCTGCAGAGATACCAAGAATTGGGGCTGGCTTTCAGCAGAGACCCTGTAACCTGGCTGAAACTCAGATGTTTAAGAGGATCTCTCTGCCATGAGGGGAGCTTCCTCTTGCTCATCCCTCCTCCCTTTTGCCAGTGGCTGACCTTGTGTGGCCTCTCTGAAGGGTCGAAATTACTTACAGAGGAAGGAGCAGGTTAAATGATTGCATTTTTAGGACACTTTCTCTTCCAAACTAAAAATTAGTTGCGTCTATAAAGACAATATTAATAATCCTAAACTATGAAGAAAAATAATTAACCAGGAGCACTTGTCTCTTGCCACTTCTGCTAGCAAATACAAAAGTCTGTGGAAGTATCTCCTGTTACTCCAGGGGAAGTAATACTTCTCTCCCCAGTGATGTTACAGAGACCTCCAACCCTCTTTGACATGGGTCTGTAACAGATCCTGAGACTGCCTTTCCTAATTTCACTAATTATCATTAAGAAAACTGTATTTTAACATAATGACTTTTTTTTTTACTATTAATACCATCTTAGTGGTAAACATGGCTACCCATTACCTTTTATTTTCTGAATGTTCCCCATGCTTTGGTACCCCTATTATAGTCATGACCTCGACATTTGTTTTTATTACCACTGTAGATGGAAAACTTATATCCTACACTTACAAGTGAAGTTCTTAAATAAAATAGGATATAATTAGCAATGTAATGTAAATCATGCACTTTATCCTGACGGACCCCAGCCTACATCCTGGTTATATTAGTCAGTCCTATTGCTAACTGCATTGCCTGTCTGACTGCTCTTCATATTAATATTAAACAGTCTCTTTTCCTTTTGAAAAAGGGATGTAACTTCTGCCTAGTCTGTACTGCCACATTCTCATGTGATTGAGCCTTCCTTCTGAAGGTGATAAAAGATTAATTTTTCTTTTTGACTTCTATCTTCTCATTACCTGGGTTTTAACTACCCTGAAGATTGCTGTTAGGTTTTGGTCTTTAAATAGCTTTGTTCAAGCAAGGTATATGTAATAGTTCCATGTAGAAAAAATTGCAAATAGCAGAACAAATGGAAGTTATTGTCTGATATAACATTTGTGTCAATGTCATAAATGGGCAATCTAATTAAATTTAGTCATGGTGCTGAATTGCTTTGAAAAAAAGAAAAATTGCTTCAGTCAGTGTGGATAACTAGACTTGTCTATTTGGTTCTCAATGCAGGAGAAGTCTTTACTTACATTAATTTTTCAGTTGGAGAGCAGGAATATTCAAGTTTCTGCATTTTTTTTTTCAAAATTGGATGTCACTTTATATAATAGAAGTTTTGTGACAGGCATGTTCCTTAATAACAGGTTTGTAGTTAACCACAATGAAACAAATACCTCTCCAAGTGCTATGTAATTTGAAATTGTGTAATAAAAGCAATATGTTCTAGAACTGAATTCAGGAATCTAAACACTACAAGGATAACCTTCCTTTTTAAATTCACAACCATGTCTAGTACAAACATGTTTTTATATCTCATGAGCATTTAAATGCTCTGTTCCTGTTTCCCCACTTTCTAGCAGCTATTGAGCACTAGCCTGCCTTTAAGGATAGTAAGGTGATACAATATATAAATCATTCTCACTGTTTATCCAAGTCTTCTAAGCCTTCTTAAAAGAACTGGGTTTTCCAGTGCCGTTAGGGGATGTTCTAGCCACTTGGGAGCATAAAATGAAGTATTGGAATGCTGAAGTGGATTGCCTGGATCAGGGCACATGTCAGAGGGAGAGGAAATCTTTCCCTCCTGGATGGGGTGTTTCAATGCACCTAATCCCCCATGTGGAAGCTGCAAATGCAAATCCAGCTCTAGGCATAAAGACATTAAATTGAGAATTAATATTGGGGAATAAAGGCTATAAGGGGATTTTTTTTTTTCATTAACGTGAAATAAATCCTCCAAGCAGTGGCTTATCCAGCTTGATACCTTTAGCAGAAGGGTTGCTGAACAAGCACACTCACCGCTGAGACATTTCTAAAGCTGTTAAATTTTATCACCGGGCTCATGAAATTGGAGACCTGGAGACAACTGTCAGCTGCTGCTTGTCTGAGTGTGACCATCATCAAGAATTATGTCCCAGTGCAGCCTGTCTGAGCTCTGTAAAGATATGTCAGCTTACAGGTGAAAATCATTTTAGTCTAAAATGTGTGTGAGGGTGTGGGATTTGGGGCTTTATTAATTTTTTTGTAATGCTTCAGGACTGGGAAGGGAGGAAGAGTTGCTTCTTGATGTCATCAGGGCATTGACAAGCCATCACCAGCAGGAACAATAGTTAGCACCTTTGCAACACTTCTCAGCGTTCAAGTGCTTCACATACATAAGTTGCTGTTATTCACCTCTCTTGATTCAACAACCATTAATTTTCCTCTCCTTAAGAAATGAGAACAATTGCCTGGTTTGATTGACAGTTTATTCAGAGCTAGAATTATCTGCACAAAGAGGGAGCTGTGGGCTGGGGTTGCTGAACAAAGCTTCTCCAATCGTGGTGGACTGAGTGGGTTGGCAGCGCCAGGGCGGCTCTCTGGCAATGGCAACTAGACGTGACAGTACTGCAGGAAAGGCTCAGGCAGAATGCTTATTTGGCCATGGTTGCAAAAGAGATGTTAATGCTTTGCCTGACTTGCAGAGCTCAAAGAGAAATTGTCACTGTTTTTGTCTTCATATATATATATTTCAAGTAGGTAATACGGGCCAGCCACTTGTCTTTACCTAATGAGTTCAAATCTGGATATAAACTCATTTTGGATGTGGCACCCCTGAAGATAATGGTGAGCTGTTGGGCTTTAACTGTTGTCTGGAGGCCAATCTATATGAGCAGTGAAAGGGGGTCACTGTGTGAGAATGGAAGTATTTGATGTTCTTTGTTAGTAAAAGTCCTGGAAAATTCAGGAGAGTGAGAACATTTCCATCCTGGTTTTTGTGCGTAAGCCGTCCAATACAGCCAAGTGCAGAATGGTAGTCTTGCTAACAAATGTGGGAAGTTCAGAGCTGACTGAGTCTTTTACATTAAACTGTGTCAGTAAATACCTGATGGGTTTGTTGGTTTGGGTTGTGGTTTTTTTGTTGGTTTTTAGGATTGGGGGGGGTGGGGTGGTGGTGGTTTAAAAGTGTAATTCAGCTATACTGTTTGACCATCTCTTTAACATTCAAATGTGGATTGAAATTTTTGCAATTCCTTTACAATAATTTCACTCTATTCTTCTCTAATTTTTCCCTGTGGATCTTATCCATAAAGGTACCTGCAGGGAAAATTATCAACAGTGTGGGTAAAATGTTTCTTGACAGCATTCTTCCCCCCAGTTTTGCAAGAGGCAGTATTCTTCTACCCCGTCGTGAAAATTCAGGTCACCTGATTGATTGATTACATCTCTTAAAGAACTTGAATTCTGCTTGATCAGCATGAGGAAGAGAAGATGGTATGGCAGAGCATTTACTTGTGCCTGTTCAAAGCTCCTAACAGAAAGAGAAGTTAACTTGATTTGACAAAATTCTTTGCTCTACTGAAAGTTCTTCTGCCTGAAGGTTTGTCTTGCCACAAGGATAGGGCTTTTTTGACTTCCATGGGGCCACTGGGGAGAGGAGAAAATTCTTGCAGTATAAGGAAATACATGTAGCAGCTATGTAACCATGCAAAATCGATTTTGCTCTCAATATTTAGTACATAATTAATGCCTCAGAGACTCTGGTTCCCAAGTGGGTAAACTGAAATGTTGAAGACTAATTGGTTTATTCCAATAAGAAAATCAAGGTACTCTTCAGAGCCAGATGGAACATACTTGTGATGTAATGCTAATTAATTAATATTTCACACTTTCCCTTCACTTAGATTTATCACTTAGTTCCATTTATTAAAATTACTAGATATCTCTCTGAACCATGTACTCAACCAGTGGGATTACTAACCTCATTTTGCAGTGCGGTGATTGAGTTTTTGGGGAACAGCCAGTGGCTGGCCGAAATCAAGTAACAACTCTGGTCACTTAAATGGCATTATTTTTGTTTTCCCAGTTCAATTCTTTCTCAGCTTCCTTAAACCTGTTCAATAGCAAGCAGATGTGACTGGAGTTCACTCTTTCAAGAGTATGTTGAACCTGTGAGTTTATTGACTTTTAAAAAATTTTGCATTTAAACTTATCCATCAGAAGGCTTTTTATCAAAAGACAAAATGTCCTGCATTCCATCACTTCCATCTCTTTCTGTTTTGATATTATAAAATTGTGTGCTGCATTCCTCTGTTACTAGCAGTACACTTAATTAAGATTATCTTCATGCTTCATCATGGAGCACTGCAGAATAAAGCCAGTAAATTGTGTGCCAATAAATTTGCAATGACACCCGCTAGCGTCAAACCTTTTATTGGCAGGAGTCTGTTGAAATTTGGGGAGGGAGGAACTTTCTCCTTTCTGCTAGATGTTGTTTGCCAACAAGATTTCACTACTAGACTGAGGTTTTTCCCAGTGACCTCTGAAGTCTGAGGCAAGTCCTGCCTTACTCCAGCTGATGTCCCCTGTCCCCCCCCTCAGTCAGAACAACTGCTTACTTAGTGTCACTTGCTCTGGCATGTTTCCAGTCTCCTTCAGCATCCCTCCCTCTCCTGGGAGCTGTCAGTCTATGCCTAGCATCTGTCCCCTTCCCATTTCTGGAGTAGCAAAGCAAAACACTTTTCTAAATTATTGTCAGTATCTGCCTTTTGTCAATATATTGTCCTTCCTGAATCTTAAAGGCATGGCAGCCTTAAAATCATACAGTCCCCTTTTCCTAAGGAAGGGTATATTTGCTCTACAGGTTCTAATAAATTCACCCCACTATGCAGCAGTTGTACCTCTAGGCAAGAGTGATTTTTCTTATTCTAGGGAGTGTGCTGTTGCTTTCAGCAGTTGTTCTGTATCGCTGTATCTGGCTGAAATTCCTCTTGTGAGCTAGAAAGGAATCTTAGCTTACAACCACAAACCAGAAGTAGCACTAACAAGCTAACACTTCTTAGGACAGCAGTCTGGCTTTACCAAAAAAACAACTTTGTGATCAGTCCAAATTTAGGTTAGCAAAAAAGCCTAGCAGAGAGGCCTCTTATGTTTCTTTTTTTTCACTACTTTTAACTCTTTCTTAACTGATTTTGACCTTGCAACCATAATTAATAATTAATTGATGGCTTCCTTTCACAATGCTTGAACATCATCTTCTGTTTTGCTTATGTTTTCTTAACTCTTCATCATTTGGAGGCTGATCATAACACAGTGACTTGGTTGCCTCCTGGCTGGAACATTTGTCTTCTGTATGTTGTCTATTTGCAAAATGGAAGACTGAGTCTGCTGTAGCAAGGCTGTTTTCCAAAGGTAGGTTCTGGCACTGCTCTGTACCTCTCTTCCTTCCTGAGTCTTGCCCTGAAGACTTTCTGAAGCCAGCAGCTTCCATCATTTTGTAGGTTTTGAAGACATCAGTGTGCAAGTGGATAAATGTATGTAGCACCTGCTTGCTGATGCTCTTGGTGGTTCTGGTTGTCCTCAGCCTGCAAAAGATGCAGCTGAGAGGAAGTATGATAGAGTTATAAAACAGCAGAAGTGGGGTGGAAAGGAGGAATAGAGGTCAGCTGTCCTGCACCCCTTCCAGTACAAGAACTAGTGGGGGTCAAGTGAAGTTGAAGTGGTGAACGTTTGAAGTGAACAAAGGGAAGATGGTTCTTTGCACACTGTGCTGTTAAGCTGTGAAATTCCTCAAAACCAGGGTGTCAATAGAAAAAAATATATGTGTTTTCTAGGGAAGGCTTGGAGTTGTTCGTGAAAAAGAAATATATCAAATGCTATAAACCACAAAAAGATTTCCTTTTGGGTCAGGTAGTCCCTTAGCCTCCATGAACTCAAGCTTGGAAGAATAGTCTGGGAAGGGATAATTTCTTACTTGCTGTATTCTTCAGCTCTCCTGTAGGCCTCTGTTTTTTACTACTGTCAAAGCCAAGATACCAGGCAAGATCCCTCTTTGTTCTGACCTGTTATCATTGTTTTTATGTCCTTAAGTATCTCTGCAATGACTCTCAGGAACTACAAAACAGAAAAGAACTTTGATTTTCTACAGGATGATGGCAAACGCACAGCCAGTGTAGGTAATTTTATAGTGTTATAAACCACAGGCTCTTTCAGTATTTCAAATAAAAGTTCACCGAGTTATGAGGCAGAAATCCTTCAAACTGACAAGAGGACCAAGCCCAACTCTCTCAACACTCTTCTTACTTCTGTGCTATGTGAAAGGTGTGCAGCACCACCCCCTTTTTTTTAAGGAGTCAGCAAGAACCTACCAGACTGGACACTTTGGTGGGAAGGTGCATACAATCAAGTTTTGGATCAGTAAGAGTGGAGAATTGTGTGTACCTGGGCATGCAGTTCTAACATACCAGAAGCTTAAGGTTCAAAACCAAATATAAGGTGATAGGTGAATCTACTCACACTTTTTATTTTCTTAATATCTCTATTTACATATTTTGTCTGTGTCCATGCTTTGGGTTACAGAGCACTGGAACAGGCTCCCCAGAGAAGTTGTGGAGTCTCCCTCTCTGGAGACTTTCAAGACCTGTGTTGATGCCTTTCTGAGTGATCTCCCCTAGTTTGTTTTGGTCCTGCTCTGGCAGAGGGGTTGGACTCGATGATCTTTGGAGATCCCTTCCAACCCCTAATGTTCTGTGATTAACTTTGAGCATTTGGTTTTATTTTAGCTAGCTGTTCATTTTGCCTAGTCTCATTTTTCCTGTGCTCTTATATGTATATCATACAATCCTTTTTGGCATATTAGCAGGTTTGCAATGTTTGTAAAACTGCTTTGAAATCTGATAGAAATGCTGAAAGTTTTTTACTTATGTTCAGACAATAATTTTCTGGTTACTTTCTTGTTGTGGTTTGATTTATTTTTTTTAAATATATATCTATCAACCACTGTCCTGCAAGCCTATGAGGTCAACCTGAACTAAATATGGGGGAAAAAAAACAACAAGTAGTTGCCCCACAAGATAAATCTGAACCACTGAGTATTAAAAATACTCCATTTTTCTGCAGATAGAATCAACTTTAAATCCATTTCTGGTGAGGAAATACCATTAGCAGACTATTTCTCATTTTACAGTGTTCCTTATGACAAGTTAGAGAAACCATTAGAGTTGTCTCAAATTATTATTTCATTGCTAGCTATTCTACTGTTCATTAATAATCTGGAACTTCCTGCCATGAAGAAATACTTTAATTTTTAAAAATGTCAGAGGAGTGAAATTTGAAGCAATTCTTTTACAGGAGTTGACTTTCTACATGGCAGTTGACAAATGATACTGTGGGATTTTTTTTAATTTTTTTTTTTAATATATAGAAGTTAAAGCCATTCATGAGCATCTCAGGAGATTATTCTCATTTAGGGCATTACATTTCTTCAGTCAAATTCAGAGCACTCTTTAAAAATGATAACTTGCTCAATGATCCAGCTGAGGTTTTAAATAGCATGTGCATTTATGCACTTTATATACATACACTGTTTTGTGCCTTAGCATTTGAAACCTGCAGGCACAGAACAGAATTGCAAAGGTCATTTATGCATAATCTTGTCATAATATACCTTGCAATATGATGTCAGTCTGGAATCCTGCCTCCACCATTTCAGCTGGCATAGTTACAAGGAGCCAGTTGCCTGCCACTTTGCTGTAGGTGCTAAACTAAATTGCAGCATGTGTTTGCTTCCAGTTGAGCCTAGAGAATAGGAGATAAGCTTTGCCTCTAAAAAACCCAACAAGGCTCCAAACGAATCTGACTATTCTCAGCATTAAAATGAGTTAAGATGCTTATAGCTATACTAGGATTAAAATGAAGACGTCTTGCATTGCCTTTTTCTCCCCTCTTTCCTCTCTGAGGTCTGTAAAACTACCTGGTCTTGCAGAATCTCAATTGCTGCACTGATACTGCCCTTTGTGGCTGTGGGTTATAGTCTAATCTGCAGTTTCTGGAGTCAGCTACTTTCCAACAGCAACCAGTATGTTTTGAAAGAGATGAAGAGGGAATTTTACTGAGGTGGAGGAGCAGTTGAGGGAACTGGCTTTGTTTAGTTTGGAGAAGAGGAGGCTGAGGGGGAGACCTCGTTGCCCTCTACAGGTCTCTGAAAGGAGGTTCTAGGCAGGTGGGTTTGGCCTCTTCTCCCATGTAAATAATGACAGGACCAGAGGAAACGGCCTGAGGTTGCAGCAGGGGAGATTCAGATTGGAAATTGGGAAGAGTGATGTTTGAGACACCATCCTTGGAAGTATTCAAGAAACTTGTAGATGTGGCACTCAGGGCATGCTCTAGTGGCTGAGGCTGTGGGGTTTTTTGTGGGTGTTGTTTGGTGGTTGTGTTCGGTTGTTTGGGGTTTTTGTGGGTTTTTTTTGTTTGTATGTTTGTTGTTTTGTTGCTGATGATTTGACTTGGTGATCTCAGAGGTCCATTCTGTGATGGTCTCTAGACTATAATTTTAAATTACTTGCATATGAAGAAAAGGAAGTAATAATTATGCATTAAAAGTAATGGAAAGAATTTCAGTTTTGCTACCTGATTTAAGTATGATGCTGCTACAGTGACCACTTTCTTTTGTCTTGCAATGTGTATTTCATTAAATAACTCATTGATGTTAGTCACTGTAATCCATTGCTGATGGCTCTGGGAAGTCTGAAGGTTTTCTGTTTTTTTACCAGTCTTTAAATAAATGCACCATCACTCTTGAAAACAGATCTATGCATTTATAGAAGGGATGCAACGACACAGCTGTAATTTCATACTAAAATCTTCAAGGTCTGGAATTGCACTAAAATAAAAATAGTTGAGAATCAGTTGTACAGAATTGTAGTAATACAGGTAATTTCTTAAGATTGCTGTCAATAAATATGTGTATAATTAAAGCTGGGAGCATAAATGTTTATCATATTAGTAGGGGATTTTTATTTTTACTCAATGGATGCATGTGAAGTTGAACTATGATGATGAATCTTGAATGCCTTTATTCTGCAGTACTATCTAAAGTAGATGTATCTTTAATTGCTGGAATCTAGCCTAAGAGTGTCACTGCAAATTGTAGTTTATGTATTTTGAAACATCAGTTGGAGGTGTCATTCTGAAAATAATTGACCTTTTCTCTGCTGCTCTCTTAGACCAGAATTTTCCAACACCTTCCTTACTTTCTGCCTTGTATTGTTAAAATAAAAGCTAGCAGAGCAGAAGATAAAATAGCTATTAATATGTGCATGCATTTTGCTCGGCAAAGGTTTTCTGTGTTCAAAACCAAATCATTTCAGTGGAAAATCTAGAAATCACATTGTCTCCTTATATTTCCACCGATTCCAAATAATTTGCAAAATGCCTGTGTAACTTACTTTCTAAATTCAAGCTCCAAACCAAACCCAAGATCTAGCGGAAAAAAAACAGCTAGCATGTTGATAACAGTAAAAAGCATCCAACATACTCACTCAGTTAGCCAGTGCTTGATTTATCATTCTGTTGGAAATTTCTCTATGAGTATGAGTGCAGATAGCTATGCAACGTGGTTAGACTATTTGGGACACTTACAGGTAAAATTTATACCAAACTGTTTGCTATTTATTCTACACCTCTCTCCCATATTGATGTTAACAGCTAGAACATAAAAGAGGAGTTGATATTTCACTGGAGGAAGTATCTACATACTTGTACAGTAAAACAGAGTTAAAGCAATAATCTACCAATTTAGTGGATAACCCATAAAAATTCAAAGCATCAAACATGTTTCATGTGTTGCCTCACTGTCTTTACTCTTACAGGTCAAAACTTTTTTCAGAGTTAAATTATAACATGGGAATAAAATGCATATTCTTCATAGAGCTGAAGGTTAATGTGGTTTCAGCTAAACACTGGACAAAATCAAGAGATTGGCTAAAAGTTGCCTGTCATCATCAAAGACAGTTCTGTCTGAAACAGAAGAGGAACTGCAATAGCTGCAGTGTTTTCTGAGCTTCAAACCAAGGCAGACTTTCATTTTAGCCATTACTTGCCATGACCAGAAGTGAATATTGTGCTGTCTCTTGGTTTGAGGTGCCTATTGAGCAATCAGTTGGATTACAAGCATGATGATCAACATACTGGCTTAGTTCCCTTGTTTGTTGACTGCCACTGCAAAGAAGTAACAGCTGTGATGTCATGAGCTCTTGAGTTGTGTAGAGTGAGGGCTGGTGCCTTTTTTAAAATATTGAAAGGAAAAACAGTGTTAACTTGCACCTAGCTTTTCATAATAACAGCATTTGAAAACAATACCATTCTAGTTTTAAGATGCATATTGTTTTAAAACATGCCACTCTTGAAGTATGACCATCTCCAACAATATATTGTTGCTGATTGTCTGGTCCAACGTGCCAGCATATATTCTATCCATCCTTTATATGTTTGTAAGTTTTCTGCACCCATATGTGTCTTGTATGTTACTTACCAAGAAAGTTGCTATGAGTTTCATTTTCAAGTCTGAACAGAGTAGTAAATCCAAGGTCATGTCTGGGGGTTATGAGGGACTGGGAAGTGAAATCTGGTAATATTAAACAAAAAATACTAGAAGAAATACTAGGATTTTAAGTTTCTCTCATTTGGAAAATTTAAAAATGCAACAGTTTTCCACATGTCCCAGTGTTTAAAAATAGTACTATATATCTCTGGGAGTTGAAGTCCCTCACTCAGCTGGGAAAATATGTCTTCCTTGAGCCGCTGGAAGGAAGCTGTAAGTGATGTGGCTTAAGTGCATTTCCAGTGCTGAGATGGCTGTGTGAAGCCTCTCCATGGGTTGCTCCTGACCTGGCTGAGAGCTGTGGCAGAGTGGGTATTCTCAGCCTCTTGTTTGACAAGAGGGAGGGAAAATCTAAGACCCATAACTTGGGAGAGTAAATGAGCAGTTCTGTGCAGCATTTATTATAATTACAGCCAAAATTAAAAAACAAAGGGGGGGAAGAACTGTGACTTCTATCTTGGCCTACTTCTCTGAAATATATAATACCAAGTGACAGGTAAACATAATAAAATATGAATTATGAAGTAACTCAAGAAGAAGAAACCTTTTATATACTTTAGAAATAGCCTAAAGCGTGGAATCCATCTTTATAAATAAATCTGTGGTATTTTTCTTAAATTTTAAAGCACAGGATGATGGGGAATCCTGCCGATTTTTTGCATTTAAGTTTCATGAAGTTAGGTATTTAGGAACTATATGTAGTGCACTGCTTTCTGGAAGTTTTGAGCTGTGCAGCTCTCATCAGATTGGTTAAATATACAATTTCAGCATTTGGTGCCATCCAAAATGTTTTTTACTCAGAACTTAATTTGAAGAAACACCAACATGTAGCCTGCAAATGCCAGTTACTCAGTAGGAAAAAACAGTGTAAGAATCTGCTTGACAGTATCTATAAATGACTGGCTCTGTTTCTCATACATCTGATTAGTTATTATGAGAGGCCCTTCAGAAACAATGGTTGCCTCTATGTTTGCCTTGAAACTTAAGAACATTTACATGTCTTTCCAAATAGACCCATGATTAAGCAAAACATTGAGATGCCAAATAAAGCAAATACAATAATATAGACTTGCTCAGTCATAGATTTACCTAAAAAGGTATCCAATTTCTTAATTTCATTTCCCTTTTTATTCCCCTGTACAGCTTTATGGAAAATTTCCTATATTAATCAAAGCTGAGTAAAACAAAATACTCCATCAACAGATGGTCTCAAACAAGGGCTTGTTTGATCTTGCTACTGCATAGGTCCAGAGCAATTTAATAAGCGTAGATGTCTTTGTAAAAGCTCTGTTTCCATTTAAACAACCATTTTGTTCAGTTTAGCTTCAGGCTGTTCCTTGCCACTTAAGCTCAACAGAGGAGGGATACTCCAAAACTGCAAGGAAATGGTTTACACAGAGGCGATGCAGTGATTCAAGTAACTTGCTTTTGCCTAAGGTAATATTACCTCATGCAAATGTGTTCTTCCACTGATATTATGGCTTAAGTAAGCTGGAGTTCATTTCAGATGGATTTGGGATTTATTGCCTTTTCTACAGAAGTGAAAGAACTCTTTTAAAACCAGTTTTTCTCCTAAGATGCACACAAAATCTCAGACTCTGAGAAGAGATTGTGACTTAAACTATTCCTGAAGCATTTAGTTTAGATATTTTCCTCTTATTTTAGGAATCCTTCCTATTAAAAAAGTGGTAACTGTGGGACTTTTTTCAGACCGGTGGTCAACCCATCTAGTGTCCTGCCTAGCAATGGCTGTGTCACATGCTTCATGAAGCTTTTTCTAGAGTTATCCATCCCTAGCATGCAGCTAAATAATGGTTGGAAGAGGGATAAATCTCTGAAGAGAGATAAGCATGTATCTGTTATCTTAAACTGGACTTTTTATGTATTTGTTTTTTAGATTGAAAGAAACAGTATAATCTTACTAAAAGTGTTGGTCTCAGTGTGCCACTTAGTAAGTGACTGTCTCTTAATATTGAGCTCTGTCCAGTACATTATTATATCCTGCATTACCACAGTGGTACAAGCCTTAGATACTAGTGTTGTTTTCTTTAGGTTGTTTCATAGTTTAGGTCCTGTTCACTGACTTTCCTCTAGACCAATTACTAGCTAATTGTATGTATTAAAGACTTTCCCAAGTCTGTATTTCAACGCGAGCCTACTCTGCTGGCTTCATTACTCATTTCTGAGTCTCAACATGAAATAATCTGGTAATATTATTATAAATAAGAAATATGTGATTTTACATATATATATTTCTTCATTTCTCTAGAGATTTTTGTACGCGTTTATACTTCTGTTTGGTAAAGTGGGAGTTCTTTCCATGTAACAGCAAAAAATGAATTTGTTCAGGAAAAGAACTTTGGTTCTTACCTGTAGATATGATGTGAAGAAGAAACATGCTGTACTAGTTGGATGGAGAATAGTTTTAGCATCATAGATGCCCAAGCAGAGATTTTCTCACCCTGTATAAGACAAGTACAAAGCTAAATTCCAGTCCTTCCTGCTTTTAGGGAAAACTGTAGTACTTTTGCACAGCCTTAATTACTATGCAAAAAAGCAATAGAAATGCTTGAATACATAAGACCTAATTGTAACATACACCAATGGAGACAAGCTTCCTACTCAGTCTTGCCAGCTGTGCACATGCTTAGGTTGTCTGGGCACAGCAGCACTGGGTCTGCAGTAAAACTAGCACAAATTAATTCTACTTGATCATGCCATCTTCATTCCAAAACTGCCAAAGCCTTGAAAGGTGGCCTTTGTTAACAGGAGAGTTTCTGTTGGTTCATGGAGGAATCCCCAGCTGAGGGTATAAGGGCTCTTATTCATTCTTCCCCATTTACAGGTTGTCTTTGAAAGGCTGAGGAGAAGATGAATGATGGTTTGCCATTTGGAGAGGGGAAGGAAAAAGCATTTGCCTATGGGGGGAAAAATCAGGAAGGTGGAGCTGTGTTTTCTGATCATAGCATTTAGTGTCGCTAGAAATTACAGGTCAGATTAGAACACTTTTTTTAAAAAGGCAAATTAAAAAAAAATGTCTCAGCCACACCTGCAGAAGTTACTTTAACTATTGTTGCTTTCTTGTAAAGGATATCAACTTTCAAAACCTTCCTATCAGCAGACCCTTAAGGTTTAAGGTAAGCAGATGCAGTACTCTGTTGTATGAATTCACTGCATGTGATGAAGGAAGATGGGAACTTACTCTACGCTTTCTTGAGTATACAGATGCCCAGCATGCTGCCTAGTACCTCTTCATCTCCATAAAATAGTTATGTAATGGCTGTAGTAAGTAATAGAAGGTAAGGATGCTTTATGTGTCTTCAGCTTTAAAAAAACAGTTATTAGAATATTCTTAGAAAAATACTTGGAATTAGGGAGAACCTGCAGGGAATTCTAATTGTGGAGGAAAAAAATAAATCCCACTTGAATGCAGAAGTAAGTTTGGCAGGTGGGCCCTGAAATAGCACTGCCCATACCAACTGGCTACACAGGTTCTGGGGAGGTACACAAAGCACAGTTTTCTCAGCATGTGTGGTAAGCATGCTGCCTGTGTTTCAAAAAAGCAGGGTATCAATCAGACCAAAAGAAGTAAACATGACAGATTGGCTTAAGTTTAATGACTTACTGAGAAACTCCTGTGGTAGTTGTCACAGTGCTTCAACATTGCTGAAATAAAAATCCCTTACTGTTAATAGTATTTCAGTTGTTTTCACAGGGAACAGATCTTAATTTTTCAGTGGTGCATCAGTGAAATAGAAAAATATATTAAACCTTCAATTTCTTCAAAACCTGCTGAAGAAAAAAACACTTTGGAGAATTTGGCCTCTTAAATTTATAGTAAAAAGCAAACACAGGAAATTAGCCTCTCTAGTGCCATACACATTAAATGTCTTATGAATCAAAGTCAGTAATAGTTGCTTTTTGAAATATGAAAAATGCTGTTCTAATACTGGGCTTAGGAAAAAAAAAAAAAAAAAAAAAAAAAAGGTTGTAAAGATTTCTTCCTATGGGTGAGCAGTATTGGGATGTAATGTTTTGCCAAGACAGGTTTTGTAAATTGTCACCAGGGCAGTGAGTTGGAATGAACTTTTGAGGACTCCTGGGAGTTCCTCATAAAATGCCATCAATTTTAAAAATAAATTTTGGGAGTACTTCTTTTCCTGAGGTGAGTAGACTTCACTTTCCTAGCTGGAGACTGCTGGAGCATCCTTAGCAGAGGTTACATCCCTGAACAGTCTTTGCAGAGAGGCTGTCTTCAGTGAGCTGTGCTCAGATACCATGCATTGCAGTGAAGAACAGCCCAGGCAACCAAAGTGAAGAACAACCTCCAGGTTCATGCCTAATAGGAATAGTGCAGAGAAAGCATGACAGTCTTAAGCCACTTCTTGTGTTATGGTGCTAATCCTAAAGGCTAAACCAAATTAAAAGAACAACAAAAGAAAACAGTCCTAGCCTGCCCTTTCTCCCCAAAAGCACATCTTCATGCAGTCCTTCACATGCCTGGCACTTGGCCACCATCTTTGGGTGGGGACTTCTGTGTGTTTTTCTGTTTGTGCATTTTTTGACTGCATGAACTAGGGAGGGCAAGAAGAGAGCTGCAGCAACAGGGAGCCAGAAATCAGGAGAGGTTCAATAGCTTTCTTATTTCAACTTCTATTAGGAATAAGGTAGAGTGTTTTTGAGACAGTTCATTGGCACTCGTGATACTTGATTGGCTTTCTGCTGCAGATAAGAGGCAAATGAATAGGAAATAATTGTTTCCTGCTTTGAAAATATTGGAGAGTTACTGTAGTCTCTCACTTGATGCAAACCCCACAGTACTTAAAATTCCTTTCTCTTTTTAGTGATGAGAACCTTTTTCCAACTTTTCTACATTATTATATCCCTGCGTAATTTGTTCCCAAACCAGAAATCCACAAGTTTCATAGCTTGCCACTTCACTGGTAACCCATGAAGGGCCTTTTCTGTGCTGGGAATGAACTGGCTGGTTCTCCCCTCCAGGCCACTGAGTATTATGGGTGGAGATGAAAAGAAACAAGCTTAGGAGAACTAACCAGAAGGGCCAAGCATTCATGCATCCCAAAGTACCTGAGAAAATGTAGGGAGGCTTTCTCATTGCTTAGAATGGCTTTAAAAGGCTACTCTTTCCCTCAAACCAACAGACAGAAAAATCAAGTCCAGATGAGATAAATTTACATTGTTTTGGCTCAAATTCTTGTTTTCTTTACAGCCAGAATGTTTTCCCTGCTTCTTTATTTAACACATTGTGTTAGCAACCCTAGGAGTTACTCCTGATTAGTATTTCTGTAACAGGGAGTAGGATGAAGTCCTCAGGATCAACTATTTCTATTTAATAGCCTAGCAAAGATGCAGAGCTGTTGCTTCTGGTTATTAGGATTTGCATTCGTTTTGCAGCAGCTCCTGGCCTAACATGGGTAGACCCAGCAGAACAAGATGCATAACAAATGGACAGTTTCAATAGGATTCATGTCCCCTAACAAGGGGTATGTTCAAGGGAGGTATCTAAATCTGAGCTAATCTTCTTAGGCCCCATTTACAGACAAGAGAACTTAAGACACACTTAAAGGTTTTAAAGGAGCAATTAGCTTTCCATATTGTGATGGATACTTTAGGGGGAGATGAGCTGCTGTCATCTTTTTCCCCACTGACTTTGTAGTGTGGCCTTCTTTGACAGCCACTGAGACCCACATTTCAGATCCTCTGGCATGGGAGCCTCTGAAACACCACTGCAGTTCTTCCAAGTCAAAGCTTTCCTGGGTAAGTAGGCAAACAGTTAGCAACCATTAAGATCTCTAACGGTTGAAGAATGGTGCAGTTCACAACTTGGAACAATGACAAGGTTAAAGTAATTTTTAGTCTATTAAATACCTGAAGGCATTCTTCTAATTTGATGAACACTTCACTAAAATTTGAGCACATAAAAACAACAGGTGCAGCTATTGTGTATGTATGAAGAAATTATTTTCTGGGTGTAAATGGAGAATGAGAATTAAATGGATCCCCAGCTATGCATGTTAGAGAAAAACATGTACATCAAAGGTCAGGTTTATTAGTTAGAATTTGGTGTATCTTGTTATTTCCAGTAGAAGTTTTTCACTTGTAGATTATGCTGGGTAAGGATTTGTTTTGGAGTGTTATATACATGTTTAGCCTACTGTCTTAGTGAAGTGAGCAGATGATGATACTTGTGGGTAGATGGATATTGTTCCATTGTATAATCATCTTCAAGCTATGTGGGTTAGCATAGAAGAGGTGCTACAATCATCTGGTAATCAGTGGATTCAGCTACACGTAGGTGTGTCCTTGCAGTCCTGTGTTTATTGGGTATGTGCACGATGGTTTCAGGAGAGCCTCTTCTGCGTTGATGCTTTGGCATTTAAGCTGTGGATTTATTCACATTACTGTAGTGTAGCTTTAAAGTCAAACACTAAATGGTACTTATGCCTCCCGTGCATCTCTTCCTCATGCTCTATTTTCCACTTCATCAGTACACTCCAGTAATGACATCTCAAGTAATCATTCCTTCAGCATTGCTGCCTGTTCAGCATGTCTAGGTTCAATGTCCTGCGTAGAAAAATTCTGTGAGAGAAGCTGCTGCATTTTCATCTGAAGTGTCTCATCTGTATTATTAAATGACAAAGTGCCTGCAAAATATAATCCACAATAATGAAACTTTAATTATTTTTCTTATAAGCACACTACTGTCTTGGAGGATTATTTTAAACTATCTCTGTTTATTCTTGAAAAAATCTGCTTGACCTTTACTTGGAGACATCCCTCACCATGTGTGACCTGATGCAGGGGAGGAAGTCCTTCAAGAAGTCACGCTCCTCAGAGTGTGCATCTGTGGTGATCAAATAATTCACACCCTCTTCTTAGCAACAGATCAGTTGATGTCAAATATGCCAGGTCTATCCAGAGATTTTGGATGAATTCCTAGTCATATTGAAGTGGAGGGCTAAGCTTCTTCCACTAGTTTCTGTAGGACCAGATTTTTATCCTTGGATGTTCTAGACAGAACATATTTTTTAGTTACATGACAAGAGTGACATTTAAACACCCGATCTTAAGATTTCCTTATGAGTTCTCTAGCCCAACCAACTCCTTTCCCCAGACAAAAAAAAAAAAGCCTGTCATAGAAGTTAAGTAAAATATTTAAAGAACACGTGACTAGAGCAACTTAGTTGTTGTAAAATAAGTTTCAGGGGGATTATGAATCCTAGTTCATAACCTGGGATACTGCTGTTGTATCTGATTTTTAAATGGAAGACTATTAGCTTCTGTGGTTCTTGGCGGCACGGGGAAGTCCTGAAGTGTCTGAATGAAAAAATGATGAAGAGGGTGGCACAGTATTACACTGTATTCATTACTCAGCTCTAACTCAAAAGCATCTTCATTATTTATTTTCCTACTTTCGTCAGGGAAGGGAGAATATGAAATTATTGCTTATACCTTGGAAGCCAGCAGTGGGTGGGTGATTTTGCTTGGTCACCGAACTGTGTAGAGCTACTGAGGTTCAGCTGTACAATTTACAGCAGGCAAACTTTTTTACTTCTCCTAAAAAGTAGATAAAGAATTGGGAAGAGGCTCTGTTAGCCGAAGGTTGGAATGAGGTTTAGGCCAGTCTAATGATAGATTGAATTTCTAATGCACCATCATGTTCACCTTTTGCCCCCTGACAGTAAAAAGGCTTTTATTTTTCCTCATGATAACTATTCTTAATTTAAAATAATTAACAAAATCAGTGACTGCAACATATTCCACTATTTTTTTTTCTCCTGAAAATCATATGAAAGAGTACGCAGTAGACTAAAAGGCACCCCAAGCTGCAATTTTAAAGCTGTATTAAAATTCTGTCTTTTGTATAATTAAGCTGACATCAAATCCAGGATAACAGGACAGGTCAATCAATAACTTTGCAATTATCAAGTAACCTTTGACTGTTCAGCTCAATGAGAAATCTTAGGCTGTTTAAGGCACAATCTTTCAGTAGAGTTGATTGCTTTATTGGACTCTCTCTGAAAGAAGTTTATCTGTACTAATCAGGGAAGCTAATTTGGGAGTTTTTGTGACATGTTACTGTGTAAATGTACGTAATCTGATGATTTCTCTTACTGACAGGAAGAGTTCTCCCGCTGTCTAATGTAAACTTGGTTGCATTGTGTTCTGCTGAAGATAACAGGTGGGATGCATTGATAGTTTAGATCAGCACAGCTGTATTCAGTCCAGTCTGTGCAAGCTGAAGGTACAGCTGAAGCATTTACTTCTTTCATCAAAACACATGCAAATAAGTTTATTTCAAATATTATTCAGTTATGAATATGCTGAATAAAATAAACATTGTGTTCTTTTGTATTCTGCCTTCACTAGCAGTGAAAACGAGTATCTAGAATGGCTGTGCACTGTAAATCCAAGCAACAGTACAGACCAAGGTGCAGACCTGAGAAGGCATTGCTTGTTAGCTGATCATCATCTCCTGAGGAGCTGTAGTCAGGGAATGCGTTGGCCTGAAGTTCTCCTGCTGCCAGGAGTAAATAGTTTATCCTGCAGGAGCTGCTGTGACAGTAGCAGGCACAATTTATGCCAGTCTGACAGCTTGCTTTATATATCAATTAAATGTGCAGCTACTGATTTACTAAAAAGACTTGATTTCCTCCCCCTCACCCCCAGCACCCTTCCTCCATAAGCTTTGTAGTTCACATTAAAAGCCATTATTTTCTGGCAGAGCCAAGAGTCAGCAGGGAGAGATAAAATGAGGAAACTTGGATCATGATGATTTGGAATTTTTTACCGTTTTTATGATGGCATTTCAATGGGTAATCTAACACTTAAGAAGGTGCTGAAGATCTGTTTATTGCCACTGGAGGTGTTTACTATCAAGTTGGTGAAAGAGGCAGGTTTCTCATATTTTGACCTTTTGCTGTTATGGAAGACTTAATTTCAGTGGTTTTGAATAGCTCAAATAGACTTGCTCAGGGCTTTGTATTGACTGGATTTTGAAAGGCTGATTGGCACTGAGTTGAGAATAGAAGTGAGAATAAATGACACAAGGATGCAATGTGGCCAGCTGAAGTAGACTTTCAGAATCCTGTCCATAAACTATCCTTCTGCTGCTCAAGCAAAGAAGTCACCAAAGGAGAGCACAGCTCTGTTCCTAGTGATACAGGAATGATACTGGACATTCAGTCATGGGAGGAAAAGGAGAACAGCATATTGAGGAAACAAGCTCCATGCTCGTGCAAATTGGTGTGCTTGCACTGAAGCAGTCAGGGCTGTATCCTGCCAATATAGGAGGGCAAGTGTACCAAAACCCATCAAGTGTTTTTTCCTGCTGCTTACTAGAAAACGCATTTCTTGGTCTGTTCAAAATGGACCAGCAGATCTCCCTAATAACAGAAAGGAGTCTCCTTCCTTGAAATACAGTGTTCTGCAAAGCGGCTGAGAAAATAGGTTCTCTCTTGGAAAGCTTTTGTCTCCTGGGCCACTTTTGATCAAACATATTGCCTGGTTCTCCAAAGGATTGAAGAAACCAACCATTTGTCTCTATTTTAGTATTCTGTCTGGATACTTTGTCACTTAGTGTTCAAGAAAATAGCTCATCCCACTTACATCTCCTTTTCTCATTTCCACATCTTATTACTTAACACCTGGCTAACACCACACTGAACCCTCTTCCTCACATCTCTGTCAGATTGGAAAAACTCCCACAGTGAAAGCAGAGTAATTTTTTTTCCTTTTTGTTTCTTTTTTTTTTTTTTAGTTTGAAATCTTTGTTGCTGTATTTTATTTTTTTTTGCTTAGCTGTGCTCCCACTTTGTGCAAATGTTGCTGCCTGCAAGTGGCATAGGCCACTCTTTGTGCCCAGTGATTAGTGAAGCCCTGAAATAGATTTGTTCATGCTAATAGAACTGCATGCACCCAGAATGCTAGTTTGGAAAATGAAACAGGATGGGAAAAGACAGCAGCACGCTTGACTCTGTTTTTGTGATCATGTGCAGATGCTGTTCTATATAATGGTGATAATGACAGTAGGAGAAAAATAATGGTAATGACTGGAAAGAGAAGGCCAATCCCTTGTGTCATCCCCAGGGTAAACACTCTTAAAGCATCAGTCTCATTTTGATACTGTCCTTTCAGAGATGCAGCCTCGTACCCCTTTGCCACAAAAATACACCAGTGGTTTGTCACTGACTCTTCATCTGGCAAGTGCAGCAGTTATGTTTGTGTATTTTCTTCAACAAATGTTCTCCAGAGAGGAATTTGCTACTGTCTGCATTGGGGTGCAGGGGCTTGGTAGCTAATGGCTCGGTCATGGTGTCAAGTGAGATTTATGTTCTCAGCCCTTACTGAGCATCAGAGAGTCTAAGCTGCCTCTTTTGTCACTGGAAATGTTCCCTCTTCCTAATTGTCTCCTCTTTATCCTTTTCAATAGATTATAATTTTTACTGGATTTTGCTGCAGGTGATAGCAGTTGAGCAGGGCAGGGGACAGGGTTGGGATTGATCCACACTTAGTCATCATGTGTGGTCCCACAGCAGAAAAAGAGCAAAGTCAGATTTTCTGTAAACTTGCTCACTGCCACTTAAGTCTTTGCTGCTGAAGGAGGGCACAGTATAAAGTGGAAATGTTGCCCTGCAGCTCTCCCACTCCTAGCGCTCACCCTGGCTGCATCTATAGCAGTAAGTTAAACAGGAGACATCCTCTTGAGCATTTGACCACAGTGGTCCTTGGAGGGACACCTTGTGTGTTTTTGACTGGCCAGCAAAAGCTCTCCCAGATAACCTCTGGAGCTTATTCAGGAGTCAGTGCAGGACAGGGATCATTCCCACTGGGCAGTTTGCTTATTGACACCCCTTTATAATGGTAAGGGAGCTGAACAGTGCAAATGGAAGCTGTCCCATGCCTGCTGTCTGCCATGTCAGAGATGAGACCTAGGCATGTCTTGTCAGTGGTGCCTGTGGAGAAAAGACTGTCCCCTCTGCTCTGGGAAGCCCATTTGCAATGTCTCTGTACCAGAGCCAAAGCCTTGCTGGCTTCACTGATGTTGCAGAAGGAGTCTGGGAGGGTTAGATGTACCTCAGCCACTTGGATCCATGTTGTCCAACAGTCCAGGCATGATAGCTGTTCTTGGTGATGCCTCCAGGCTCATGCAAAGCTGAGGCCAAACAATTCAAATATATTTTTCCTGCCCTGTAGTACTAATGCTACTAAGATTACTACCCAGTGGCAGCTTTGGCCACCAGCTTTTTAAGTTATTGGAAAGGACAAGGCAAAGAAAACACATACAGAGTGTGTCAAGGTAAACTTAATTTCCTGAGACCACTGATAAAACCAGCAAAGTTGATACTGCTGATTTATCTTTTAAAAACTCCAATAATAGTTGCTGGAGAAAATGTGCTGACAACTCATGTTTTTTTGTCTATAATTAATTAGTGCCTAAGAACATTGTATTATTTTTGACAGTCTGCTGAAGTTCTTGAATTGATATGTCTCACAAATAGCTTCTGAACAGAAGGAATGTATTTACAGTCAGAGTTGATGGATTTGAAATCATGGTTAAAATAGATTATGTAATCAGTCACCAGAAATCGTCTATGTAAATCATTCTTTTTTTGTTTTCTGTTTCATTTGTACTTGCTAGTTGTTTTCCAGAGGAAGCGTGGATTCTTAGAGCACACATGACCATTCAAAACATACTGATTTACAACTCCATAAAGCTTTTGAACTAAAAGCTAGGGTTACTTTGCCAAGCTGGCAAATTATATGTCTACATAACTTCATTTCGAATTAATACGTACTAAGGGCTCTTAATTTTTAGTAATTTTTTAATTGGTGACATTTACTGGATGTCTTTAACCTCTGCCTCATGTCAGTCAGTCTGCAAATGAGAACTACTAAAAGTGCAGTTTCAATTCATGTCAGCATTTTGAATTGTTTTTATTTGATAAACTTAATGGCGTGCATACTGCCACAAACAGAAAGTCCATTTAGCCTAGTCTCTTTTTTTTTTTTTATACCACCTAATAGCTCATTCCTAGGAAAGAATATAATAATGAGGTATGTGCATAGTAATACTTCCCCAGTGCACTATACTGGTCTCTAGAGATTTGTAGCTTACAGACTATATGAGCCAAATAAGCTTTTCTATGTTTAATAGCTCCTGATAGGTATCTTGTTTTTCCCTTTCATTTATTTGCCTGAATGCTTTATGAACTTGGTAAGATTTTTAGCATTTATTTTCATAGCAAGTACTTCCACTGCTGAACAGTGCATTGCATGAAAAAAGGACTCCTTTTGCTGCTCTTATCCTGCCACATGCTGATCTTATTGATTTCATTTTATTTCTGTTAGAAGACACAGTGAACAGTCATTTCATATTCACTTTCTGCAAGCTAATGAGGATTTTATGGATGCCTGTCATCTCTCCCTCACTCTGTAGATCCTGATGAGTCTTTGTCCATTTAATTGGGCTTTAAGTGGAATCTGCTCTGTGATTGTCCTTTTGTCTTTTTCTGTACCTTTTCTGATGTTGCTATCTTTGTAATCATGTAGAGGGAACCAGTTTGGGCACTACTAAAAATGCCTCTGTCAGGGTATGACTCGGGATCAGCAATTAAACCAATAATGCTCTCGATCTTCTTCCCCTCCCACCCATGTAGGGGAAGGAGAGAGAATAAGGAGAAAGACTGTGCATTTATACTGAAACAATTTTGTGTATTACTCTACTCTTCTTTCAAGATAGCTTTATTTAATATTGGAGTGCTGGGAGTTATTACAGTGTTTTACAGACAGAGGGGAAAAAATAAGTTTGCCAAAATGTATTTTGTGTTTAAAACTAACTGATTCATTTAAGAAGTGTGTAACTATAGTTAGTGAATTGAACTACATATTCTGGTCATGTACCACTCACATTCCTAGAACAAAAAACTCTAGAAAAGAAATGTTTGTTGTGTTGGTTTTATATGTTGGCTTTTTATTTTCTCAAATCCTGGCTGGTTTTGTTCAAGGCAGAACGAGTTAGATTGACAACAGTAAGGATGCATATGGTTTTAGTGTGGGGCTTTGTGTCAGGATGAAGTTTTTTCACCTCTTTCTGGGAAATAAATTCTGCCAAATACCCTTGGAGAGAAGATGCCAGACTAGTAAGAATCATACTATAAAATAAAATTACCATTTTCTTACAGGCCTATTCACTCATATTTTTCTTATAAAGATTAATAATATAAGAATTTAGCTCAACTCTGATGGATCTCTGTAGTCTTACTTAACATATCTTGATTAATTCACTCATTTTAATTCTTGATACTGTTAAAATTTGATGCATATATTGGTATTCATACAATGTCATTATTTTAGCTTTCAGCTATTACAGAAGTCATCATTTCCTGGACACAGCTTAAATATAACAGTAGGCATTAAATATTTTTTCGCTTTAATTTTCAGTCTTGCTAGAATGAAAAAGAAATAGTGATGTGTTCTGATGTTCCCCGTGGCAATAAAGTTTAATTGATTTGTATTGCCATAATATATTTTGCAAAGGTTCACAATAGGTTCAGCCACCTTGTTTTCTTAATATTTTTTGACAATCAAAAATCCCAGCAATGCCCTTAGTTTTGGTAGAACTTGAGACTGACCGAGCTGTAGTTCATTTATGATCTGTCACTAACAGCACCTGGACTCTTGCATGCTGAGCAGTCCAGTACTTGAGGTCCTGATGGCTTTCTGGTTTGGTCCTTTAAGACACCCTTTGCTCCAAGTGGTGCAATCAGTGATGGTGTGATTGACTCTACATCTAATGAGACGACCAGCTGTATTTTTATATTTATTTATTTATTAAGTTATTGCTGTGGTTAAGTAGTGATAGCCATGACAAAGCCATTCCATTTAGGTTTTTTATTCTATAACATTTCAGTGATGATTTTGTGCCATTGATAGGTGTCAGCTAAGCCTCTGGGCAGCTAAGTCCCGGATGTATTAATTTATTTCAGTGGAATTGTATAGTTTGCATGACATTTCTGGATTTTTTACATTGTGCAGCATTCCATCATGCACAGCATACAATCCTAATCTCTGTTTTCTTAGGAGTATATTCGTTCCTCTAAACACAACAGTGCAAATAATAATTTGCTACAGTCAGGCAGTAGAAAGCATAAAAATCAACATTCAATTTTGTTTGGCCATAAGCAAGGTAAGATTTGATGAAGAGAAAATATTTTTATTAGAGGAACAGAAATAGTTGGAAGAAAAAGGAAAGCTTTCAGGCCCACAAGCCTTCTCTTCTCCTTTAGCAATATAAGAACCCATTGCTCTGAAAATCTCATCCAGAATGACATATTACAGGGTATGTTACCAAGAAGCATCTATAAAATTAAAAATAAATAAAGATGTATTTTATGGTTTCTTAAAGAAAATTTTAGCGATGCATTTTCTTTCCAAGGCAAAACCTTTGCAACATCTGACCGTGGATTTTCATTCCTGGGTCAAACATTTGCCATAGTGTATTTACCTAACACCTTCTCTTTTAATGCTTGCCTTTTCTTCCCATTTCCCTTCTGCTGTGTTGTGTGTGTTAGCCTCAGCTGGGGATTTGAGCTTTGATTGTAGCTGTGGAGCGAAGTGGATCTCCATTTCATCAGCTCTAGGTCACCCTATGTAATGAGGGCATTTAGCTGGAGGGTGAATAGACAGAGGAAATAATAGAAAGTGACTTTACAAATGTATTGAATCAGACCACAAATAAATATCAAATGTTTTGTTATTGTTTTCTTGAGAACTATGATTATAAGAACATGCATCGTTTTATGCATGAAGTCATCGTTTTATGATGAAAAGGTTTTAAGGATGAAGGCTACTGCTACTCAATATAATAGATGAAATACGTGGTTTGTTTTTTTTTAAGTCCTTCCCCAATGCTGGTCTTTGTAATTAGATGTCTGGGCATTGTGTAGAGAAGCTGACTGTTTTCAAAACAACCAGATGCATCTTCTTAAGTGTATTTGAGAAGCTTGGTACGGCACGAGAGCTAAGTATTAAGAATATGGGAGCTAGCTTTGTTATTATTTTTAATAGTAAGGCTGTTTACAGATGTCAAGAATGACTGGCAGGCAAAGGTAAATGAAGAAGGCTATAACCACTCACTTCTCAAATCTGTAGCCACCTGCTTTGAAGTACCATGCAGAAGCATCTCTGACTTGTTAGGCTTGCTCTCTAAGTAATGAATCACATTTCAAGAAGACTCTGTTGAAATAAGCATCTGATCAATAAGGAGAGTAACATGAATCCTAGCAGCCTGAATAAATTGGCTTATGTTATTGCCCAGAACTGCCTGAAATACACATCTCTCCCTTCTCTAAATTTGTCCTTCCCCCTTAAGTTTTTCCCATTCTTTTTCTGCTCTAGCCCTGGGAGCATAAGCAGCAGGATACTAGAGAGCAGGACTTTGCCTTTAAGACCCAAGTAAGGCTGTTTTCTTTCATGGTGCCTGTGCTGCCCCTTCCTGTTCTCACGTTGAACAGTTTCCCAAGTGAGTGATTCTGGCTACCTTGGGATCCTGCCCCACTATCAGGGTGTTGCTTTTGCCTAGGAGATAAATGCATGTGTTGCATAGCATGGGAAACAGGCAGTCACATGCTGCAGTTTACTCAGTGGGCCAGATTTCTCTCTCCTGTTCCTCTGGGTTTGGAGGGAACTAATTCAACTCTTGGTCTGCATGTCAAGTCAGCTGTTGCACAGGGGCTGCCAGTGTCTCTGCTCCAAGCTTTTTCAGTGGTATTTTCTTCCCCTTGCATCCTTCCAAGAATTATTGGCAAGCACTATAGACAACCAGGTCCTCTTGCCCACATAATGGATGTCAGTAATTAACAATTTGTACATTGAAAGTGAAAAGAGAAACGAGGGGGAAGGAACACATTAATTAACTACCTGAACAATCACTATTGTTAGAAAGTTGGATACTAATGATTTATAATTTTGGCCAGCACCTTCAAGGCTTTCAAAACACAATGATGATGATGATAAATGAGAGGGACTGCCATGCAAAACAATTAAAAGGATGTAGAAGAATTGTGTTAGGCTTGTAAGTGCAGAATATAAATTAGTTTTGATGCTGTAACAAGTCTTGGTGTGGATGTAGGTCTTTGCAGATGGAGTTATATCTCAGTCAAGCTCCAGAGGAAAAATCTGTCATAGGAGTCTGGACTTGCTACTGCAGCTTGTGTGCAGTAATCATAGCCCTGACTTAGGTGTCTCTTTTCCATCTGCTCTGCATAAGGAGCTTTTGGCACCTGAAGGTGAGATGCAATGGGATTCTTATTTTACTAAATCTTTCACATAAAATGCTGAAAGGTTAGTTGCCTGAATCCTGTGGCTGTTGGGTGACATGCTTATTCTTCCATTTTCAAAACAGGTATCTAATAAGGCCATTGAAGTGGAAGAGTTTCAACTGCAGTTCAGTAACACTATTTTAGAATACTATATAGCATACTTTTTCCTCCACAACAGATCATGTGCTGTTATTTCCTGCCATGTTTCTCTCTGCTCTAGATTAATTCAAACCATTTGTTTATCTGCATTGAAGATCTATAAAAAATTTCAATTTAGTACTTTACACAATTTAATAGATAGGTGCTTTCACTCAATTTTCCAGACCATTATGAAAGTGATAACGTGCTCCAGGTGGCTTCATGCAGTTCAAATCAAGTGGCTAGGAAAACTGTTAGTCTGCTTATCTCAATGCAGATGTAATCAATTTGGTATAGAAAACCTGGATTTCCTGTTGCACAAGATACCCTACCTAAATTTTGCTTTTTTTCTTTTTTTGTCCAGCTAAACAGTTTTAACCTCCAGCAGGCAGTAAGTAATGCCAGGTTGCAGGACCCCACTGCAAATGGACTTTGATTAAATTGTATTTTTGCATATCCCATTCACAAGGGTATATGAAGAAAAGGAGCCACCAGAGGTCTGAATCTAAGGATGCAGATTTCCAGATAACAGCCTGTTGTCTGCAAAAAAGGAGGATTAGTGAAGTAATTGTGAGGCTAGGTATGCACATTTATTTATTTCAGCTTCAGTGGAGACTACAGCCTTTTCAGACCTTTCATATAATATTGAAAAACCTATGCCACAAAGATGTCATAAAGTTGCAGACTAAAGCCCAAAGATAGGTACAACTTCCCATATCCTGAGAAAAAATTCAAAGTTTAACATCCGTGGGTTTGTGGTGGTTTTTTTCCCCCAAGGCATGCATTTCTTATACAGCCAAGGAGGAAAATTAGGCCACTGTAGAACTCAAATCTGACTGTAGCAGAACCAGACAAGCCAAGAAAATTGCAGAGATAAAAAATTCACCTAAGAAACCCCAGCACCAGCAACTGACAGTGCTGTAGCTTAAGGCTGTCTCTCCCTTGACTCTAATATTCGTTACTGAGGACAGCAGCATTTGCCAGTTGACAATCTGTCAGAACACTACTCTCAAAGTTAATCTGTGATCCGATTCAAGATACCCATGTTGTCTCCTTGCTGTTTTACATTTCAATTGTTACTCTTGCTGGAAGTTTCACCAGAGAAGCCAAAAATCAAGTGTATGTGGAGAGTGACTCTCCCCTCCTTCTGGGAACGCTTGCTCGTGTTCTGGATGTATGACTGCTTTAAATTTTGCGTCAAGGTGCAAGCACTGGCAAGCACTGTTTGGCATATAGCACACAGTGTACTTGTGCATAGGTGATGTATGTTTTACCACAACTCTTTAGGCTGTTCTGAGACACACCAGATGTTGCAATAGTTAATTTTTGCTTGGCACCTCTGCTTTCTGCATGGCCTGTGTACCGCGGTTGATAATGGAAAGTCCATTATCTGTTGGCTAAACAATGAGAACTCTAGGCTCTCAACCAACCACTGTTTAGTGAAGTTCTCCAAGTACTAAATTTCCTTTCTTGCCTTTCAGGTTTGTGAGCTGGAGTGCAAATGCATGAACGTGTCATGAGGAAAAAAAAAACCCACACAACTATTTTTGCATTAGTTCACACCGAAGTAAAACTAGGAAGAACTAACAAATCTTCCTCACACATCCACGCTTTTCCTTCTTGTCCCTCTGCACTCACTCCTCCCTTATTCTTGCATAATGCTCTTGCACCTAAGAATAGTGGGTGAGCTGAAATTAACTGCTTGCTGCTCATCTGGCCTGAAGAGCTACATCTTTCAGAATTTCCCATCCCCAGAGCTCCCTCACAGTTGTCTGCCCCACAGTTGATAATCGTGTGTACTCATCTGTCTTTTCCAAACTGTTTCTGAATGGTTACATCAAATAACCAAGCCTTACCTGCTACAGAATTGCAATCACCTATCTGTAGGTCTGCTTTATTTGTATTATGAAGCCTTTCAAATTCCTCTTAAAACTGATGAGGTGTGGAGATTTTCTGTCCTTGGTTAGTATCTTTCCTCTTAGGTAATGCAGGCTTAGCAGCTAAATTAAAGTTCAGTAATTCAGCAAGATAAGAGTGAGAAAGTTATCAGAACTTTTAAGTTGGCTTGTGCCAGATGTAATGACCTTTTGTGGGCCTAGTTAGCCTGCCAAGCGCTCACCACAAGAAACAGCCTTGCAGATCACCACTGTTTTATGCCACAAGTTTAAAATTGCTCAAACTTGTCTTTTTGTGCTGAAGTGTCTGATTTATTATTTTCCCTGGGGAAAAAGGCAGCATTTTTTTTTATATATAATTCAGTTAGTATAAGGAGAGAGTGCATTTTGTTGGAGAAGAGAAAATACAAACAATTCTCTGACAATTTTTTTTTGTTTGTTTCAGATAATCTTTTGTTAAAGAGATGCTAAAAAAAGAAGTTTAATTGTAAGTTTCTTTGTCTACATCATGATGAATATGACCCAAGAGTACTTCTCTTTTGGGTCATTTAATTTTTGCACCAATAAAATTCTGTCCTCTCTCATATTTTTACTACCACATCTTTATATTTTAAAATGCTCTCTTGACCGTTCAGCGTATCTCTCTGGTAGCAAAGAAACAAAGCTCCTTTCCTAGCTCAGGTTTCCAATATTGCCCTCTTTGGATCCTTTCTGCTCCACAAGTGATTTATCTCATTTTGGAGCTTCTTTTTATTTACTACCAGGCCACTGACCTCTCTTCAGAATGTTAGTGGTGGTTTTGGGGTTTTTTTCATGTGTTACCATCCATGCTTATAACATGAGCCTCAAAGTGGGGTCTTTGTGTGGTCAGCACTTGCAAAACCAAATAACCCAAAGAGCATCCAGGGTTGATGGGAAAATGGATACAGGGAGGAGGAATGGGGAAGCACAGTGAGCAACATGATGCCACTAATGGGGATGGTTTTGACACATTTTGTGTTAAGCAGGGCCTCTTTAGCAATCAGCTCCCTGTTCTGGAGAAGAAAGGTGGGCCACAGCAGGAAGTGAAATGGAGAGGGACAAGGAGACAGGAGGAAAGGAACTAGTGCCAGCCAGAGACATGCTGGCAGACCTGAGAAAGCACTCTGAATTTCCACACCCCCCGCCTGGCTGCTTTTGCAACAACTGCTCTTCCTGTAACTTGAATCTGCAGCCAGACTTTTCTCATCTGTCCCATTTCCTATCAAACACCTCCATGTTCTCTCCTCCGCACAGGAGTGCTTTCTGCAAAGCTTTGTTCCATGTAACTCCGCACAGGAGTGCTTTCTGCAAAGCTTTGAAAAAATATTTGTGCTCTTCTCCCTCAGATTTCTCTCTCAAACTTGCCCTTTTTTTGGTAATTTTCTTACTGGTTATCAGGTATTTAGGGGGTGCATGTGTATGCACCTACATGTGCACTGAGAGAACAGGGTCTCTTCTTGGCTTGACATTTATAGTATTTGTTTTGAGCGTGTTATCCATAATTGTTTTCCGTATCTGCATGTTGGATCTCAGCTTTACAGTGGTACTGTGCACACTGGTGTGCACAGTGTTATAATGTGCCTCTGCAGTGCTTGTCACACAGAGTCTCTAGGCACCAACATACTGTTGTAACTCCAAGAGCCAAAAATTACTACGTTTTTTGTCCCCAATAAAACAACTAGAAAAGATCTACAATGTTTTCATAGTCCTGTTATAGTGTGGTGTAGCTAATCCCTGTGTGGTGTGGGTTGAGGTCCTTATTTATTCTCTGCAGGGGCCAATAAACCCTCATTTTTGTTTTTTCACTACACAGATTTTCTTTTTTTTTTTTATTTCCTTCTTATTTTCTCTCGTTTCTCCCACTTTGTGCTTTGACCCTCTTTTACATTGCTGCAGCCCTCTGGGTTTGAAGGAGGGATTTTCTTAGAGTAGTAGGGAAGCTCTTCTGAGATAAATCTGTTTTCTTTATTTTTAACTCTTCCACTCATCCATCACCACGCTGAGGCCCATTTTGGTGGTCCCTCTGTATCATTGATGTAATAGTGGGAGAGACTATCTCTGTGCTTCTTGCTTCTGCCTGCACTCAAAAGTTCTAATGGTGCTCATCCACACCATCTCTCACATCCAGAGCAGAAAGATAACTGATTGATCTGTTTATCCCTCACTAGTAAAGCCTTTCAAATGAGTGTTTGTTGGGTTTTGAAGGCTTTATTTGCTATCTGTGAAAATCTCTTTCAAATCCCTCAGTTGCTAATGAATGTATTTGCTCGGGCCATCATTCCATGTTGTTTTCATTTTAACTAGGTGCCTTCCTCAGGGTTAATCTGTATGTGCCTTTGTGATGAAAAAACCTGCTCTACATGGAATCTTGCTATTAAATCACATTTTTTGCATGTGAAATTGATTCTATAAATCCATCTTCTCTGTGTGACATCTTACAAAGATTAAGTAAACGAGTCCTCCCTACTTTTGGCAAGAATCAAGGCAAATCAGTGATTACTCTCAAATTCCCCTGGTGCAGGGGGTCTCCTAATTTCATTCCCGCTGAATGGTGGCATCATCTGTGACTGCAGAGCTGTCCAATCACCACAGCATGTGTTGTGCTCCTCAGCCTCATCTGATCCCTACAGTCCTGTAGTTTGCTTCTGCAATTGCAGCAGAAGAATCAGAAGCTTTTTTTCCTAACTATGTGGTAGGATGCAATGCTAGGGCGTCAGGTATGTTGCTGACAGAATACTCTCATGAAGTCTGTTTCAGAAACATCAATAACATGAAGGAATAGGTGTCAATCTTACTTTTTTTTAAAAATGGGTTTGTTTAAATCTTGACATGCATATTACCACCAGCAAGCATGATTAGGCTGAACAAGGAAGGGGTAAAATACAAATACTTTGGGGAAACAGGATGCAGTCCAGGAACGTCCCCTTCAGATCCCACATGTTTATATGGCTTGAAAGCTGATGTCACAAAATTTGAGGATAGTAAGTAGGTATTGCAGGACTTTGTGTATGACTTTAGTTCTCTGTTCTTTGTTACTCTGTATAAAAGCAATCGGTCCTTAAAAGTAGATGAAGTCTTATGGGTTTGGGTTTCTCCCTAAAATCCCCCACAAAGCCAGTTTTCCTCATCATGCAATGTTATACCACTGTCATTTTGATGCTTTCACATCAAATGGCTCATTTTGTGGGAGAAGGTGACAAATAATAACTACAGTAATTAGAATGTCTTCTTAAGCAAGGGAAGACAACCAGGACTTTTAGGTGATCAAGCAAGTTTATTCTTGGTACTTGAATCCTCCTTAGCTTGTTAATATTTAATATTGGCTTTGAGGACAGCTTTATTATTTATTTTTGTTAATGCAGTGTAGAGCAATTCCCAGTGTTGTTATTTACTGGGAAATAAAACCAGGCAAAACAGGTAAAAGTCTGTCAAAACAGATAGCTTCAGGGTTGAATCTTCCCTTTGCAATTTCTATTCCTAGCTGCAGCTTCCTTGCAAAAGATAAATAAGAGCCTGACACAAGGTCTTATAGCAGGCCTGAAACTGCAGCTTCAGGGATAGTCAGCCTACCAAGAAGTAGACACAGTGTACTATGCCTAAACATAATGAGCTGTGACATCTGTATCTAATAAGAGCTCTATATTTGTTATATGTTGGAAGAAACGGAAAGCAAGACAGTTAAGTCTAAATAATCAAGACTCGCTTTATGCATATTTCATTAGTACTTATATGCAGTCACTGAGAGGCCACATTAAGTCACACAGTTCATCCTGGTGCTGAGTTCCAATAAATATTTCTGGATTATTACAATAAATAAAAGTTGCATCATCTGACGCTACATAAGACTTTGATTTACATATTTAAAAGTATACAGTATATATTGATCAGATTAACTTTTTTCCATTAAATGTTTTGGGGTTTTTTTTCTTGCAATGATCTGTCCTGTGAAATTAAAACTGTTTCTAAGAGTTAAAGTGAGAAACAAGATGTGAAAATTCCTGACATTTGAAGATTTTCAGAGCTAAACGGGAACTTTTTAGCTCAGGCTCCTTGCCCACCAAATTAGATCTCATGTTAATTATGCAGATATACAATACTTTTTAGTACTGAGGAACTTCTATAGTTTTATGGTGTAAAACCTGAGCTACTGCTTTTACAGTATCCAACATCCTGCTATGACTTGCAAAAATAAACTTTTTTTTTTATTTTTTTAAATTAAGCCATATAAGTCTTGATGCTAAGATAGTTTTATAAATAGGACATAAATTGGACATAAATCAGCCTGGCTTTCATTATGGCTATTGCTGACCTGCTTTTCTCCCTAGTCTTTCAATTTAGTTGTGTCTCAATTCTGTGTCTCTGGAACAGATTGCTCAGGGAAGTTATGCATGCCTTATACTTGGAAGTGTTCAAGATCAGATTGGATGGGGCTTTGAGCAACCTGGTCTAGTGAGAGGTGTCCCTGTCCATGGGGGGAAGTTGAAACTAGATGATCTTTAAGGTCCCTTCCAACCCAAACTGTTTTTTGATTCTGTGATAACAAAATCTCCATTGCATGTTGCATGAGTGCAAGCTCACCTCATCTCTCATAAAAAAAACACAGGTCCATGCAAAATGTGAGCCGTGTCCTGGCAGGGAGATAAGGTGAATGCAAACAGACTTCTGATTATTTTGATTCTCCACAAAACTTGTAGATCAAAACCCGCATGATTTTCATAGTAATGGTTTTAGGTGCTTTTGGTTAAAAAATGTAAAATTTCTCTTCTGCTTCCCTATTCTCCTCTGTCCACATCTCCCACCTCCCTTGCCTTTTGTTTGTCTTAGTGCCTGGATCTTAAGTGCAGTAAGTCAAACATCTTTTGAAGGGCTAAGAGACTTAAGATACAATTTGAACAGCTATAATGATGGTCAACTCTTTGTTTCCTGCATAGTGAATACAAAAGAGTTATATAGGACTCAAAACTGAATCTTTGACAAGTTAATTTTATTTTGTGATTTTGTTAAAAAATATCTGTGGTCCTTTTTTGCACACTGGACATTTAGGTGATTTGGAGAGTAGACTCAGACTTTTCAGGTGCTTACTCAACGTAGACCATTCTAGAGTTTTGCACTTCCTTACCTGAGACACCTTCAAACTTGAAGACTTCTGTCAGGGCATAGATGTGTTTTCAGGGGACTGAAATGCATTGCTAACTGGACACTAGGTTGGGGTGGAGGGAAAGACTTTTTTTTTTTCCTGCCATTAAATGATGGCTGATTCAGGCATGTCAAGTAAGGTAGTTATTGTGAAATTTGATTCATGTGTCTCAGTCTGTGTGATTATCTGCACCTATATGCAAAAACATGTAGTTTGCTTTAAACAGCGAAGGAAAGCCTGCATTGTCACACTAAACGTGATTTTAACAGGATGATGGAGCTACATGAGCTTTTTAGAAACAGTTTTCATGCTGAAAAAGGGAGGATGCATTGGAGTTCTAGGTGGTTTCAAATAGCAGCCAACAGAGTCCTTCAGCAAGAACTTCAGTTGGTGGCAGTGCTATGCTGTCCCTCTTTTCTCAAGGCCATTAAACAATTTGAGTGTAGCTCAGCATATGGGCAGCAGCAGGGTAGTGCTTTGCCAAAGGCTTGCAGAAGACTCAGCATCCCTGGCTGGTGATGAGGCAGCACAGAGTGCTGAAGGAGGATGTCAGGGCCAGTTGATCTAGGTTCAGAACTGATCCTTAAAACTGATCCAAGTCCATAATGGAAATAACCAGGGAGCTTTTGTCGTCTTTCACCACAAAAAATTAGCACCCTTTGCTGTCTGAGGATGTGGATGTGTCTAAGCCACCTGAGGGTTTGTTATCCAGTTTCCAAGGTTGGAGCCCTGTTTCTTTTCTAGAACTACTTAGGACTTGCATACTTGAGCAGTAGTGCCCTAAAATGACACCCCATTTCTGCCCCAGGAGCTAAAATCCTTCCAGAGCATTCTGGATATGCTGTGTTTTTTTGTGCTGGTAGCTATCTCAGCCTGTGTTTATTGGAAAAAAAAAAAAAAAAAAAAAAGGCAGACTAAATATTTAATATGAGAAAGACTTGTCCTCCTTTATGACTTGCCAGCTATTTGCTCTTTATGTTTCTTTCCAGCTATTGCAGGAATGACATTATGTGAGGACATTATTCACCAGCCTTCTGCTAACATCTGTATTGCCTGCCAGCTTAGAGAAATATTTAGAATTACAACTCGGCTGTCCCAAGAGGAAAAACTAAGCATGTCCAGTAGCAACTTCATCTGATTGCTGTGCTGCTCAGTTTCAACTACAATGAGCAAAGCAATTCTCTGCCCAGTTTCCCGAGCATATTGCCTTTGTGGTCTGAGTTTTGATAAATGTAACCAGGTTATTGTGTATAGAGGTTTTAAATCACGAGCTGCAGGCTTCTTGTGGGTCACTGCCCTGACTTGTGTCTAGCTTTCTGTATTTATACATGGTGAACCAGGATAATCTTGGCCTTAAAAGGTGATTGTAAACAGGTACCAATGAAAGACACCCTTCCAGGAGGAGTTCCCACTGTGTTTCCTGCATCTCTATGCTAGAGAAGGACTTGCCCTCTCCTCATTAAATTCCCCCGTCTACAGGAATCATCCACTTGGTTTCAGACCATTCTCCATTACTGAGCCTATTTTCCACTCATGCATCCAAGTTCTTGCACATCCAAGTGATGGTTAGCAGGAAGGTAAACACATTATATGGTGTACCTAGAAGGGTATCTCTGAAAAGTGGTTTGGCCTTAGCTGTCAGATACACAATGGATTCACTTGCAGTCTTTCATCTGTAATAACATGCAACTGGATTGTTTTTCTGTCTGAATATCCCATAAACAGCTTAGGGCAGTTTAATACTTCTTATCTGTCTCCCCATTTATGCCCATGTTATCTGGCTTGATTGCATCCTGAGTAGCTTCAGTCTTCACTGCATATAATGCATATAATACAGGGTTGAATATAAAGTGGTACTATAGTGACAAATAGAAATTTTCAGATTCAGGATACTCAGGATATTAATACTTGTAATCGCCAAGTACTCAAAGAGTGGGTCAGTGCCTAGGAAAGGCCTGGAAATCATCGCTTCTTAGTGCTTTATCTGTGCCACTGGCACTAAACTGAGTGGTGGGATCCTGTCACACATGGCATGTGCCAGACTCCTGGTTCTTCCATGCAGGGCCTGTGGGCCTGGGTTTCCTTGCCATGGAAATACAAGGGAACCAAGGGATGTCTCAGCCCCCATTATGGGACTAGGATATATGCAGGTGCAAACCAAACACAAAGAGAGAGCTCTCAGGCTGCGTGTTTGTATGATTTTAAACACAGCCTATATGTCCTTGGAAAATCACCCCCATGCATTAGAGGACTGGGTCTTAATCTTCCTATACCTTAGTTTCCTTACCTGTTCCATATGTTCACCAACACTTTTTTTCCTACGTGTGAGGGAAGCTCACTGTTTAGATTGTGAAGTTCTTAGATCTCCATCTAAGAGGAAAATCTTGCAGTGTTTCTGAAAGTACAAACCCACAGTGCTGTGGGCTGTACCTGCACCAAAGTTAAGCTTTTGTCTTGTACAAAAAGGATATAAAAAAAGGGGAAATCTGTTCCCCCTGGAGATCCTTTCTGTTTGTTAAAGGTGCATCAGCATTCACAGCTCTGCAGGGTTCTGCACAATAATAATCTTCATTGTGCTTAACTCCAGTTCTGTGTGGAGCAACTTGTTGACTAATTACTCCTCAACTAGTTTGACATTTCCAGTGCACAGATTCAAAACATTCATAAATAAGGAGATCTTTGCTTTGCTCGTCTACCAATTAATTATTGCAGGAATAATCATCCCCCAGAGGCCAGGAGGAGAGAAACATAACTGATCACAGCTTGTTGTGCTGTATTGGTCCAGAATCCAAAGCAGGAATCAAAGGCTGCTCCTGACTCAGGGCCGTAGTCCTTTATTCTGCCCCAAATGAAACCCCACTGCGACGTGTCAGTACAATATTTACTTTGTACTGATTGCATCCCAGCCTGCCGAGCAGAGAGCAAGGAGCTAAGAAATCCCCATGCTGATAATAACCCCTGCTTGTCAATTAGATGGCATTAGCAATGACTGCACATAGGTACAGTCCCTCTCTGGTCAGAATTTAGTTTTTAAGACTTCACCTCCATCTGGCGGCCAGGCTAGACACTGCATGCAGGATGGATTGCTCGCTGTTTGGGCAGCTCTTCAGTCCCCATTTTTCAGGCCTTCTCACCACACATCTTGTATCATGGTGTAACTGTATCTATTGTGTGGGTTTTTTTGTTGTTTTGGTTTTTTCTCCTTGTTTTAGGGGCGAGAGGTGGGGGGTTTTTTTAGCCAAAAGCTTGTTCCAGTGTGATGGAATGTCCTGCAGGAAAGCTGTTTGGCTTTTTTTGCAGATGAAGTGAGACTGACCATCGCACAGCCCAATGCCCCTTGCCCACCCAAGCAACATTCCCACCCTTACTTACTGCCAACTTTCAGACAGCAGGCTCTGCCTGCTTCCTCTGTGATACGTTAGCTGTTCATAAGCTATTCCTTTCTTTTTATTGGACTACTAATTTCTTCCAGATGAATGAGCCACGCAAGGGAAATGGCTCAAGAGAGCTGCCCGCAGGGAGGGGGAGGAGATGGATGCCTTTTGGCAGCAGAAAATCATCATATTAGTTCAGCTCTTAAATGAGGTATCTGTTATCATAGTATCTCTCCTTGGGTCAGTGCTGTCCTGTGTCTTCCTCTGGCACAGCTTTCCACTCCCTTAGAGGACAGTGAGCCCTCTGAGGGTTTTTGAAGGCAGAGGGAAACTCAATTTCCTTCACTTGGGAGCACCTAGACCTGTCCTTCAATGTTTCATGACTGATGTATGGATTAGGAAATTGCTTTTCAATGA
>NW_009953786.1:9184073-9208512 GCF_000747805.2 Chaetura pelagica
CTAGAGAGTCTTCACTTTAAAGAATTACCTACATGACAGCCATGAAAAGCTACATAGAGGTTTATTTTTCCATTAGCAGATGAGTTAGCATTAATGGGAATCTGATTTCTGCTATCATTCCCTTTGGATAAAAGTGTGTTTCTCTCTATGGTAAGATGGTATAGTCAGTAATTTGTGACCCAAGTTTAAAAAACATTTTTTTTTTGTCATCAGAAGGCTTGATAAAGTAGGAAAAGAAATGATCCATTGGTTTCCTGATGCTTTAACGATCCAGAAAATAAGATTTAATCAGGTCAATTCATCTTGCCCACGGGCTCTCATCCTGCACCATTACAGTCAATGGCAGTTTTGTTACTGTCTTAAAGACATGCAAATCAAAACTTAAATGTGAAAGGTTACTTTATAAAAGGATATTAAACTTATGGACAACTCACTGAATTACTCATACTCATTCTCATTAATCAAGTCACAATTGTTACACCTCTCTATTATGGCAGTTTTAGTTCCTGGAAGATTGCAAGTCATAGCCCAGTAATTATGTTTATATCCTAGAAAATAAATTCTGCTGAAGAAGCAATCAGTGTGATGATGCCTATGAGAGGTTGTATTGAACTTGGATTTATCTCCTGTGAGTTTATCTCCTCTGATTTATCACCTGCGAATGTATCCTTCTAGAACCACCTCACCTGCATGTGCTTTCTGTGGTACCTGTTCTGTTCTTTTCTTATCATAGTTTTAAGTCCCTTTACTCATATTTTATTGCAAATTTGAGGTAATTGTCTCCCTTAAAGAGGCCGCTGTATTTCTGAGAAAGACAACAGGGTATTTGGTTCATTCCTTGGATCTATGTTAGTGTGAACCTGGCCTTTGTCAGTTGGGTAAAATGGACAAAAGAAGAGGAAAGTTTCTGAAATGGGTTTCTGAAAATTACGATGTGTAGTGCAGATGCCACCAGTGGTCACTTTATCAGTTCTGTTCTGCACATGATTTTGTTACAATATTTTTAACCATCCTTAAAGGAATAAAACACTGTTCAACTTAACATATCCAGGTTTTGAATTTGATAGGGGTCCTTCACCATAACTTACAACAAGATTGCTTTAAAAGCGAGCTCCAGTGCCCACATTATCATTTAATTATCCTGAAATAACAGTTTTCTTGCTAATTGCATAATAGTACCATCCACCCTTTACTGCAATTAAATTTGTAGTGCCTGACTATTAGAAACTGTGTTGTCATCATAAGGGTAGTTTCTTTATTTGCTTATGCTGAGTTGCAGGATCCATAATTATATGCATGGATCATCAGTTTTAGACTTGTTTGTATAATTATAAGTAACTGAACATGAAAGCAATTTAGGAATATCAGACTATAAAGTACTCTGTCTATTGTAGAGCTGGAATAATTAGTTGATTAGAGGGATGATTATCAGTTAAGAAAGAGCTTCCTAATTTTGTAGTAATTTAAATATAAACAAAAAACCCACTTGATGAATTCAACAGTAGCTTGCCTTGCTTACAATCAGGGATAGTCAGATTTTCAAAGTTAATCAGCTGTGTGCATATCCAGAATGCTTTGGGGTAGATCTAGTGTATTTATAAATGAGCACAGTAATTTCTTCCAGCAATATATTTTATGTATTTTATTCATCCCTGTGAGTACAGGCATTATTAATAGCATTATTACACTTATTAATTATATATTTTATTGCTCAAAATTGCAAGGCCTATAAAATATAAATAAGCATGCATAATTTCTCAGTATTCATTGTGCATAGTAAAATACTTCTCCATGGAAGCAAACATTTTATTTGGAAGAAATTGCTGAAAAGCTTAGTGCAGAGGAAAACAGACATTCTTCCACGCATCAGAAGTGTGTATCCCTCTGTGCCCAGAAGGAAAAATAAGCTTAGCATTTAGGGACTGTTCATCTTATCTTTTTCTCTTTATTTTTAAAATTCATATTTCTGTGGCTGCCAGTTGTGTTTAGCAGGCTTCCCCACCAAAGAGTAGTGCTTTAGGTGTACAGTTCTCCCTAACATTCAGTCAAGTCAGCTGGTTATTTTGGGGATCTCATAATTGGCTCTGATCACAGGAGGCAAGTGTTTGGGACCAGGTTACAAAACCTGTTTGAAAAATGTATTGTTTCTGTAATCCCCACCTGCAGGGCTAGTGGCTGGAAATGAAGCACTTCACAGAATTTCTCTTTTTCTTTCCCAAAAGGGAAGTGTCTTCTATAAGCTTTCATCACCTTTATTTTGCTTATTTTATTTATATTGCCTAGAATACATAAAAGCAATAAAAACAGATAACCAAATTTCCTTTGTGTTAATACAGTTTTTCTCCCGACACTGAACACAAAACTCAAAGGAGCAAAGTGAACCAAACTCATCAAAGCCTATAAAACCTGGGCAAACTTAGCACCATCTTCACAACATAAGAAAGAAGATTTCCCTACCATGTTTTATGTGTCTGTTTTTTGTGTTGATAGCGAGATCTCAAGTCTAGATAGGTTCTTGCCCAGGTCTGTGTGGTTTGGAAGTGCCACCATGTGCTGGTGGACATTATAGTTGATGTAGCACTGACATCTGGTGGCATGAGACAACATAAACGCCAGGTTACCCTCCAGCAAACAGGGCTTTGCTGATTCTGAGTGTTTTCATGTGTTTTCCAATAAACATAGCATATTGGAAAACTGTCCAATCGTGGAAGATTTGGGGCTTATTAATGCCACCACAGGATTAATATTAAGTAATAATTAAAAGCTGATTATAATAAAAATCAAGTAGCAGCTGTTAAGTGGTAATTAAAGTTGGAGAGGGAACAAAAATAAAGATGAAGGTGCAAGCTCAAGGAATTTCTGTCATGTCTGTCAGTTTTCCTGAGTAATTCTCAAGAAAAAATGTTTTGTGTGTTCTAATAAAGTTACTCAATACTCACCAGTACAACTTTTGGAAGTGCTGCACAGAAAAATTCTAGTTAGGATTAAAAAATGTTAAGAGGTTCATTATCTTTCCTACTCTGCTTTTTTCCCCTCCTCTTTTCATCCAGCTTACCTCTACTGAGAGTGTCAGGTTTGTAGCTGGCTGTTGTCAGAGCACTCTGTTGATTCCAATAGCAGTGGCAAAACTAAGGCCTTAAAATCATGGAATATCCCCCAAAAGATGTTTCCTTAGGTATTTTTAAATGAAATTTGCAGTGCTTTCTCCTTGCACACTGGAGCATGAGATGCGAGGGCTCATGTTTTCAGGACTATCCATACGGTTACATAGACTAGTTCCATAGGTTTTGTTTTCTGTAGTGTTTTGGGTTTTTTTTCCTGAATAAAATCCTGTCCTGATGTACTCACTTGGTTCCAAGAGCCAAGGTCTCCAGAGGGCTGCCATGTCCTGGGAGAGGCTCAGGAGAGCTGTGGTTTGGCTGCAGTGAGCATCTGTAGAAGAAATGCAAACCTCCACACACCCAAACCGTCCCTATGTCTGTATCTCAGTGTTTAACCAGAACCTCAGTTCACATCACTTGTGGCCCAAAGTTATAATGACCCTTAATTAGCATCTCACTGTTCTTGAGTGTATGCATTAAGATCTTTAGAGAAATTATTCACAGGGTAATGTCTCCTAACTATTGGTCTCGATAAGCAATAGCTTCAACACTCTGAACATCCTGGATTTGTGTAAGGCAAAAACTATCCTAACAGGCAGAGCTTGTAATTCTTCCGTATCTGCTAGGGGGCAATATCTGTTAAATAATATCCTTCTCTGTGTGACTAACGCTAGGATCTGTAACAGCGATACAGTGAGGAGGAAGTATGTAATGATTACATGCAGAATTGCTGTGTTTGTAGGAGGTAAATAATAAATAACACTGAGATGCCTAGCAAGTAGAAGAACCAGAGATCCTGGTTCTATTTAGTTGAGAAGATGCTAGCTTAGGGTTTTATATAAACAAGTATTCATCTGGTAGATATATACACAGACAAGTATTTCACCATGGTGGTAGGTCAAATTCTGCACAGATGCAGTTTCCATGCTACAGGCATTGCAGTAAACACTGCAGAACTGATGCTCCTCAGTGAAGCCTGGTGACTGCATAGCTACATCTTTTGGAGAAATTTAGTCTCTGCACCAGATTTTGTTGTCATTTGAAGGCATGAATGTATTGCAAATTTATTGTAAATGGTGTTAACGATTAAAGCAGGAGACCTGAAAACACCTGTTCTGTGCTCGTAAAAAGGTGTTTTGTGTCTGTTTACCAAGACATAGAGAGAAAGAAGAAATGTATCCAGGTTCAACACAAGTATAGGTCTGATTGCAAATTCAATAAATAAAAGTTTATAAAGAAATAAAAGAACTGCAAGTCTTTACACAAGTCATAAACTTGACGCACAGTACGGTGCAACAAATGCATGTTAGGTAATGTACTTGATTTTCTATCTTTATTAGCATTGTTGACCATTATCTTTTGGCAAGTCTATTGTTATGTTCAGGTGATTTTAGCAGTTACACAGTGTCATATTATCTTTTGCTTAGGAGAAACTTGTAGAGGAGAATTTTGTTTGAAGTTGCTAGATAGCATTGCTTTTATAATATTTGATAATTTATTACATTCAGGAGCACAGATTCACGTTTTAGTTCTAGGACATGCTCACGTGCTGGCAGATGGTTAGCATACCCACCAGGAACATATATTTTAAAACCTCTAAATGGGATTTGCAAGAAAGAAACAAATTCGCCATGGAAGTAATTCAAGAGAGAAGTGGTAGAAATAATTCAGTTTCTTTTATTAAAAAACATTTATCACCACCATATCCTTTTAAAACTAACATACAAGTGTGGGTGCATCTAGCAGAACATGAATTTTAAAAAAGGCAAAACAGGCATAGGCATAAGCAAGTGAGTTCTCCTACTTACCCGAGTAGTCCAATTGAATTCTTTACAGACACGGGCCCTAGAGAGTGTGATGAGTGGTTTAATTAGTTTTAAACTATCGTATTTAATCAAGCACCATGCATTTTTAAATGGCTACATTCATTCCATTTCTAGAAAGGCTCTTTCAGATCTTTTTATCATTAGTAGTTTATGAGACTTTGGAGCTCTAGATTCAGTGTGAAGCAAATCTCTTTAATTGACATCACCATGTTCTAAAACTAAACTATTATGCTCAAAGTCAAACCTGATACTTAAAGTCAGCTTGCAAGAAGGAAGAACCATTACACATTTCTGAGCTAAAATTTTAATTGGGATATGGCTCATCTGCAAAGCAGCCAGAGTTCATTCAATCTATCCCTATGATAAGAAGCTCCAAAAGGCATACAGTGGATGAAAAAAAAAAGATATATGCCCGTAGCAAGTAATTTCATCTCTCTGAACAAATTTTTGAGTCAAAGCTGCTATAGGACAACTGAAGTGTTTAGCTTAGATTTTCATAACTTCATTCACCGAGTAATTATCAAAGCAAAATAATGATCTCTTAACCTCTTACAGTTGTACTAAATAAGCTTTCATCAATTTAAAGGGAAGAAAAAAGAAGGATAAAGGCTCTTGCTATGCTGTGATTTTTTATTAGATGCAAAGGAAAATAAATAAATTATGGCTTTCTTGGCACTCTATGTGGAAGCAGCACACTTGCAGCAAAGAAGCTGGTTTGGGCCATATTATTTGCTGTGTTAAAGCAGCTTGCGCTTTGTAGATTCTGTAAAGCCAATAGGGCAACATCTGATTCCTACGTGGATACAGGGTCTCTGCAGGAGGCCACCCACAAGATGCTATGAGGGTCTGGAGTAGATTCTGTGTCCGAGATTAGACTGTGGCTGTGTGGGGACAGGTAGGCCAGAGCTCCTGCAGACCCACTAGCTTCCTTTGTTAGATGTGTACATGTTCGTCAGCCCTCCTGTGCAGCATCCCTTGGGGCAGCTCTGGCGTCCTGGAGATCACCTCTTGTTGAAATGACCTGGACATCTCATGTTTCTTAGTGCCACTAGTGTGCTGTTCACAGATCCAAGAAAGTTGATTGGACATTTGAGGTCAGTTTTGATACTCTCCTCTGACACTGGGCAAAATGCAGACTTTTTTAACAAGCATGGAGTTAATCTTAAAATTCACTTAATTTGCTTTTTTCATAAGAGGTTTGTATAGTGGATTTCAGGAAAAGTCTCCTTGCTAAGTAATGACTGCTGTGAAATTTTGAAGCATGAGATCTTACGGTTTTAAAAAGTGAGGGATTTTTTCCTTCATATTTGTAACAATACTAAATAGTCATTAGTTTTGAAAAGTCTACACTGTGTCTGTAAGAGAAAACAAGTGAATACTGTTTTGCTTTACCGGATAGATGGCATCACCATGCCTAAGTACTTTGGAATTGCAGGTGATTATCAGCCTTCAGTCTTTATTAATTGCAGTGGTAATATTAAGATAAATTATAGAAGTTCTGACAAACTGGAGCCTCTTTTAGTAACAGTGCAAACATAGTCTTTGCCTTAAAAAGGTTACAATCTAAACGTGCAAGATGGCCAAGGAGATGAAGGGAAGTGCTTGCTGAGGGAAAGGCAAATTGACTTCCACAAAGTCACCCAAGTAATTTATAATAGAGCTAAAATTGTACTTCTTGGTGCCCTCAGAACTAGTTTTTCTGGTCAGTGACAGATTTAAGGTTTGCTCTCACAGTCCTTCTGATCTAGTCTCAGGATTCACAGCATTGCAGTAAAATTAATAGTGATTGCTTCTACCGCTGGAAGTACTTAAGGTATGAAATTTGAAAACTGCAGGAGTCTCACGTATGGGAAACCTGTACTGGGTCACTCCTTGGTGCTTCTAAAATTGTATCGGTCAATCCTCTAGCTAGTACATAAAATAAGATGAGCAATTTCTCCTCCCCAAAACTCTTAAGGCTCTTCAGGTTTTCTGTATATGTGAAATATCCAGTGCATGATGGTATGCCTGTGGGCTAAACGTTTCACTGACTTTTATTAAAAGAAATACAAAGTGAAAGCATCCCAGGTTCATGACTTCATGACAGACTAGCCAGAAGCTCTCCAGCAAAATCGTTCCTTTTTTTCTACCTGCAAATGCTGATTCATCTGAATTACGGTGTTCTTTGGAAAGAATTCAAAACAGATGAGAAATTTCAATACTCTTTGGAAAAAAATCCAAAAGAGACAAGCAATCAAGCAAAGTTTTGCTGGAAATCTCCCTAGTTTCCTTTGTCTTTTTTCTTGGCATCCTTTTAAAGGAGCTGAGAGTGCAGAGTGCTGGCAGTGCTGGTTCCCCAGCACTCAGCAGGCACCGCCTCTGTTAGTACCATTTGCTCAGGTTACCCACTCAGCTTTGGGTGGGGATGAGGAGCAGGAGATGAGTGGACCCCCTGGCCCACCTGACTGGGGAAAGAGGGGTGTCACTCATCTATAAATGTGTCTGTAGACAAGGAAATGTGAAGGGGCATGGCAAAATTATGGCCTGTGATCCTTTTTTCTGAGTTGCCTGCGTTCACTAACGCAGAACAGCTGCAATGCTGCTTTTTTTTGTGGAGAGCTGGGGTTTGGGAGAATCAAACACTGTTGGGTTTTTTTCTTCCATGGCACAACAAAAGCAAGCTTAAGAAACCTCCATGAGTTGAAACTAGTTCCCCCCAGCCATCCCAGGACTCTGTTCAGTGATACATTTACATGTTAGTAAAAGGAAGACGATACTCCAATATTCTTTGCTGAGATGCAATTCTGATAAGTGTTGGGTGGGGGAAGACATTCAGTGTGAAAGATGCTCAGCAGTAGGAAGGTCTGGGACTTGCTATTAACCACAGAACAAAGCAGACTTCCAAAGAAGGGAAGAGGCTTTCCTGAAATACAGGCACTGTGGAGCACAGCTATCGAGCATTGTGTCCTAATGAGCCCGTCTGAAGTCCTGACCAAAAGGCCAGAAAGGCTTGCTGAGACAAAGGCTACAGCTTGCTGTGCTGCAGAGATTTCAAGATAAAAGAAAATGGGTTTTGGCTGCTATGAGCTCTCCTTCCCTGCTGTGGAGGTGCTTTAACCTCTCTTCTTTCTTAACTGGGAAAACTATCCTATGCCTCTTTGTGGCACAGTACAGAACCTGAAACATTTTTTATGTGATTTTCTTCATAGTCCCTTATTTATTTATTTATTTTCTCTCTGAATGAAAAGATAGTGGCATGTTGTTTTTTTAAATTTCTATATTTTTCGTCCCCCAGGCACTGCAGTATGATACTTTTCCAGTTCACAGTTTTGGCAGCCACCTCAAAATGTACATCACTTCTGCTGTGAAAAAGAAAATTAATCTATTTTATTAGTAACAAAGAGATCTTGTGGCAATGAGTACAGGAATTCATAAGGTGGAAGTTTTGCTGAGGGGAAAGGGAGCTGACTCTTTGGGTTGACATAGCTGCAGAAGTGACCTCATTGAGCACAGAGCTTGGAGAGTTCTTGGTAGTGAGTATATAGAAAGGGCTGGAGAATGGAATCTGGGGCCATAAACTGATTCATTTTTTGCCAAATGAACTAGTAACCCACTACTCTTCTTTGACTTCTAAGTATTTTCAGTCTCAAAGAATTTAAGAATCCATTTTCCTGATATGGTTGGATGTGTGAATGTGTGTCAAGATTGCCAAGCAGATCCTTCTCTAAGAAAAGACCAAAGTTCTTATATTTGTGGTTAGAGATATTAGTTTTTTAAAACAGGAATTATCTACGTCTCAGATTCTTGTTTTGTTTGATGTTTCTGATTGGTTGGTTTACTTTGACTTCCCTCTTGCCCTGAATAATAGTGGCTTCTTTCTTTGGTGAAAGACTGGAATTTAACCTGGGAGGGTTGATGCACAAGGAACTTGGATCTGTTCCGTAGCAGCTGCTGGTGCATCACACAGTTCTGCATCATGTGAAAATCCCCTTCTGAATAGAATCAAATCCTATGGAGATCCCTGCAGGGAGGTTCCTACCGCATATCCTTGTACCTCCTGTGGAAGTGTGACCTTTTTTCATTGACAATTTCGGAATTGTTCATCTGTGTTGTTGTTGGTTTGTTGCATATTAAATATCAGCCCTGCAGCTGACTTTAGCTGAGTGGTGTTCTTTTGTGTGAGTTCAGTTTTGGTTTGGATTTTGTGTTTGATTTTGGTGAAGAAATGTACGAAACTAAAAACCTGAGTGTTACCAAGAAGAGAAGACTTTATTTTCTGGGAGTGGGAACATTATTTCTTTAAGATTAGAGAAGCAAAAAAGCTGCTAGTTGCCAGGATATAGAAGACAAGGTGGTCTCATTACATTACAAAGATAGCTTTATGGACAAATAGATGGAGTCTGAGTATTGGTCAAGTCAGCTTTGACATTTTCCCAAGTGTTGTGCTAATCAGGAGGGTGATCCTTGATGTGATGAGAAGGGACCCACTGACAAGGAAACAGTAAATGTTTTTTGACACAGTATTTCAAAAGAATTGCAGCAGTAGGTTGTGGATTATGCTCTGTCTCTACATAGCAAATAAGAGAATTTGTGTGGCTTTCAGCACCTGCACAAGGGTCCATAGAATCGCTGAATCATAGAATTATTTGGGTTGGAAGAGACTTTAAAAGGTCACCTACACCAACGTCCCTGCAGGGAGCAGGGGCATCTTCAACTAGATCAGGCTGCTTAGAGCCCTGTACAACCTGATCATGAGTGTTTGCAGGAATGGGGCTTCTGCCACCCCTCTGGGCAACTTGTTCCAGTGCTTTACCACCCTTATTGTAAAAAATGTCTTCCTTATATCTAGTCTGAATCTACCCTTTTTTAGTTTATAACTCATTACAACATGTCCTGTCACTACAGGCTCTATTACAAAGTTCATCCTCATCTTTTTTCTAAGCCCCCTCTAAGTACTGAATGGCAGCATTAAGGTCTCCCAAGAGCCTTCTCTTCTTCAGCCTGAATGACCCTAAATCTCTGCATTTCCTCCTAGGAGAGGTGTTCCATCCCTCTGATAATTTTTGTGGCCCTCCTCTGGACACATTCCAATAGCTCCATGACTTTCCTATGTTGAGGGTCCTGGAGCTGAACACAGGACTGCAGGTGAGGTCTCATGAGAGCAGAGTAGAAGGGGAGGGAGAGTCACCTGCCTTGATCTGATGGTCACACTCCTTTTGATGCAGCCAGGATACAGTTGGCTTTCTGGGCTGGGTATGCACGTTGATGGCTCGTGTCCAGTTTTTCATCCACCAGTACCCCCAAGTCCTTCTCTGAAGAGCTGCTCTAAAAGCCTTCATCCCTCAGCCTGTGTTGATACCAGAGGTTCATGCAATTTAAGAGCACGGCTGCGCATCTCAAAGGGCTGCAGACCAAAGGAGAACATGTGAGAGCAGGAGAAAAGAGAAACCTCCCATTAGTTCAGTGGGGTCCCCAAAAACAGTACTCTGTGTCCTTGAGGTGGTCCACAAACACATGGGAAACAGACCTTTCTAAAGTTGATACCCAGCATGGATTGCATCATCTCCATTGAATTAATCTTAAGTGAGCACTTGGTGTTGTGTCAAGGTTTTGTATTTACTGGGCAAAAATTTGTGTGGGTTCTTTTGAACGTTACTTTTGAAGCATACAAATGAGTTTTTTCATTAACTCTCTGCAAGTACTGCAGCCTGTGCTCTCTCAAACCTGAAATAAGATAATAAAAGCATTTATCTGAAAAGTTAGAAAGCAGGGGTATATTAAAAATGCCATGGTAGGAATTCAGTTTGGATCTTTGTTCTAAAAGATTAAAAAGTTTAATTTTCATGTCAATTCTGGAAACTGCTGGTTCAGTCTCTTCCACCTGTTGTCTCAAGTTCTATTCCCATTTTTTCATCTTTTTCTACAACCCGTGGCACATAGCTGAACAGGGTTTTTTTAAGTATTATTAGTTTTTAATAGTTTCCTACTTTTTTTTTTCCTTGCTTCTATGTTAAATTATTATAAATGGCAGTGTGATCATTCATTTCATAGATGAGTCTTTCAGATGGCCCTTTGGTGGGTGTTACACTGCATACAGCAGAGATTACTTACATTTTATTGTGTTTCCTTAAGCATAATCCCTACAGTTTAAGACTTGCATAAATTGAAAATAGCAAGACATATACTAGGAGGTAGGTTTTGCTTGAAGGAATTGAAGCCAGCTCAGCAAGACAGCAGAGAAGCCTGCAGACTTGAAACTACTGGAGATAGTCCAGCACAGGGCCACTAATATGATTGAAGGACTGGAGCCATCCCTGTGAGGAAAGGCTGAGAGAGCTGGGCCTGTTTGGCTTGGAGAAAAGGAGGCTGACGGGGCATCTCATAAATGGTTATAAATAGCTAAAGGGTGGGTGTCAGGAGGATGGGGCCAGACTCTGCTCAGCAGTGTCCAGTGACAGAATAAGGGGCAATGGTCACAAACTGGTACACAGGAGGTTTAACCTAAATATAAGGAAATACGTCCTTACTCTGAGGGCAACAAAGCACTGGAACAGGCTGTCCAGAGAGGCTGTGGAGTCTCCATCACTGGAGACATTCAAAACCCACGTGGACATGTTCCTGTGTGATGTGCTCTAGGTGATCCTGCTGTAGCAGGGGGATTGGACTAGATGATCTCTAGAGGTCCCTTCCAAACACTAACATTCTGTGAAAACCCCACCTGCATCCCTGCCCCTTCTGCATATGGATTCATTCCTGGGATCAGACTTAGGCTCTGGAATTAGCTTATGAGTCAAATCCACACCTCCTGAAACTGGTATTCAGATCCAGCCCTTTGAATTTGTTTGTGAAAACAAACTGCCAGAACAGTGCTCAATTGCATTTTCATTGGTTACATCTATTCCAAAGGTAGGGCACTCCCACAGGCTGGCTTTCCAAAATCTCCCTTTTGTAGTGCCTTGATTCCTATTGCCAGCTTTTGGTACTTGGAAAAAAATAAGCTTCTGTTCACGACTTTGCTAGAAGGAAGAAAAAAATATTGTTTGCATAAACATTTCTCACCAAGCATCTGTGTGTCCCTGGGTAATTTCCTTGTTTAAGAAGCTCAGAGTGGTTGGAATGAGTCATCCTCTGTGCATGTCTTATGACAATCTTCTTAAAATGAGTTTTTTCATTAACTCTCTGCAAGTACTGCAGCCTGTGCTCTCTCAAACCTGAAATAAGATAATAAAAGCATTTATCTGAAAAGTTAGAAAGCAGGGGTATATTAAAAATGCCATGGTAGGAATTCAGTTTGGATCTTTGTTCTAAAAGATTAAAAAGTTTAATTTTCATGTCAATTCTGGAAACTGCTGGTTCAGTCTCTTCCACCTGTTGTCTCAAGTTCTATTCCCATTTTTTCATCTTTTTCTACAACCCGTGGCACATAGCTGAACAGGGTTTTTTTAAGTATTATTAGATTTTAATAGTTTCCTACTTTTTTTTTTCCTTGCCCTTTGGTGGGTGTTACACTGCATACAGCAGAGATTACTTACATTTTATTGTGTTTCCTTAAGCATAATCCCTACAGTTTAAGACTTGCATAAATTGAAAATAGCAAGACATATACTAGGAGGTAGGTTTTGCTTGAAGGAATTGAAGCCAGCTCAGCAAGACAGCAGAGAAGCCTGCAGACTTGAAACTACTGGAGATAGTCCAGCACAGGGCCACTAATATGATTGAAGGACTGGAGCCATCCCTGTGAGGAAAGGCTGAGAGAGCTGGGCCTGTTTGGCTTGGAGAAAAGGAGGCTGACGGGGCATCTCATAAATGGTTATAAATAGCTAAAGGGTGGGTGTCAGGAGGATGGGGCCAGACTCTGCTCAGCAGTGTCCAGTGACAGAATAAGGGGCAATGGTCACAAACTGGTACACAGGAGGTTTAACCTAAATATAAGGAAATACGTCCTTACTCTGAGGGCAACAGAGCACTGGAACAGGCTGTCCAGAGAGGCTGTGGAGTCTCCATCACTGGAGACATTCAAAACCCACGTGGACATGTTCCTGTGTGATGTGCTCTAGGTGATCCTGCTGTAGCAGGGGGATTGGACTAGATGATCTCTAGAGGTCCCTTCCAAACACTAACATTCTGTGAAAACCCCACCTGCATCCCTGCCCCTTCTGCATATGGATTCATTCCTGGGATCAGACTTAGGCTCTGGAATTAGCTTATGAGTCAAATCCACACCTCCTGAAACTGGTATTCAGATCCAGCCCTTTGAATTTGTTTGTGAAAACAAACTGCCAGAACAGTGCTCAATTGCATTTTCATTGGTTACATCTATTCCAAAGGTAGGGCACTCCCACAGGCTGGCTTTCCAAAATCTCCCTTTTGTAGTGCCTTGATTCCTATTGCCAGCTTTTGGTACTTGGAAAAAAATAAGCTTCTGTTCATGACTTTGCTAGAAGGAAGAAAAAAATATTGTTTGCATAAACATTTCTCACCAAGCATCTGTGTGTCCCTGGGTAATTTCCTTGTTTAAGAAGCTCAGAGTGGTTGGAATGAGTCATCCTCTGTGCATGTCTTATGACAATCTTCTTAAATGGGTGGTCAGAAAAGATTACTCCTTTGGTCTCTTTCAGTCCTTAAAAAGAAAGAATAATCATTTCTACACCATTTTGCTGCTACACCCACCTGATTCCAGCTCTGTGAAACCAGGCCATGCTTCACAATCAGTTCTCCCTAGGGGCATAAGATGTATGCAGGCACTGAATATTAAGAGTTTGCCTGAGTGCCATAGTGTACACACAACTTAAAATCTGTATTTGGAGATTGATTTATCTCTAAAGCTTCCTGAACCCTCAGGAACAAGCTCTTCCTCTAACATACAAGACTGTGTACTTCACAGATAGGTGTTCAGTGCAGCTCTTCTCCCTGACTTTGCCTGGTGTAGAAGTTGCCCTATTTGATTTCAGGGAGCTGTGTTAGTCAAAAAGTGGGCCCTGCATGGTATTTTCTCTCCTCTGTGTTGGCCATTCCATTTCTCATTCTCACCTGTTCCCAGAGCTTTGCATTCTGAAGTAGACCATTTCACCAGGATTGCATTGCCACTGTCCAAGAGTGTGAACAGCTCTTTTCAGCTGCTCTGGTTTACCCTTGATCCCGTTTAAAACCTCCCTTGTTTAACAGGCAGCAAGTTCTAAAAACACATATCTTGAAAGGATGTGAGAGGGACAGCTGTTTGTGAAAGCCACCAGGACTAGCATTTGAGATGCTTCAGATGGCCCCTGCTTCCACCTCTAGGTCAAAGGCAGATAATGGCTTTGTCGTGGTAATTCTGCTTTGCTTGCTTTGCTGTTCTTTCTTTCTTACTCACTCACTACCTTGACAGCCTCAAATTCAGTGAAACTACGTGCAAGCTAAGGTGAGATAATTTAACCCAGTTTTTTTGCATAGCCAGTTCCAGACCTTTAATGAGATGAAGACAAATCTGTCTGGTCTATATTTAGATTCGCTGTTAAGGTAATATGGATTTTCTTGAACTTTCCCTCATTATAAAGAGCTTTAGATAAGCATCCCAGAGCTTTTTAAAAAACTTATTCAGTAAAGACACCACACAAGTTAGTAGATTGTCAGAGGGTTAAATTTGGCTCCCAGGTGCTGGGTGGAATTCCCAGCCAAGGTATGAAGATACCCACAGAACAAAGAATTATTCCTGTGGCTTGAACTGTTTTTCTACCATTGCTTACAGATTTGACCTTGAAGCCAAGTCTCATCACTTGCTTCTTCCTCCTGTTCTTTCTGAATGCCTGCTTTTTTATAGCAGTCAACAGAACTATTGGTCACATTTGACACCCCTCTCTCAAAGGATGCTAAGGACCAGCAATTTTCATTCTCCTGCTTTTGTTATGGCTCTGGCTACAGCACCCAGATTGATTGGATGGGGGAGACTCATACGTTGTCAAGCCAAGCACTTCTGCCTGGACTTTGCCCTAGTCTGTGTGTTAAGGATGTCACGCGCATTTGTGGCTGCACTATGTACTTATTCCTCTCGTAGAGTTATTTCTCTTCTCCAAGAATCATGTGGCCCTTCAATATAGAGAGAGCTCTTCATTGGGAAGGATCCGAACCAAACTTTTGTTTTTAAGAACTGCTGGAATATGTGATAATGAAAGCAACTCTTCTGAAAAGAAGCCTGCTTGTGTAGAGATTGCGCGCCAGGCAGAATTTAGGCTTTGCATGATCTGAGGCAGCGTGGCATCCAAATACCCTTCTGTATGGTGCTGTGTCTCTGAGCGGGTAGCTGAAACCGTGTAGGGTGCAGGACTGTGGAAAGTTTCATTTGTATTCATTTCTACTACCCATTGCCTGAAGGTCTTTGCTCAGTTAGTTGTACTAAAGCCCAGTGGGAGTGGGGCTGCAGCATGGTAGGTCCTGCAAGAAGGGAACCCTGTTGTTGCACAGTCACCAGACCTGTAACAGGACTTCAGTACTTACTTACTGAAAATGATGGGTTATTAATTAAGAATGAGTTAAGATGTGAGTCTAGAAACATGTTAGCTGTCAGTACTCCTTTAATTTTTAGTTCTAGCTTTCTCTACGGATTTAGCCAAATAATTTTACTTTCCTACCTCAGTCTGCCTGTCTCTAAAAGGAGAATTGGTAATCTCTGAATTTCAAAGGAGTGTTGTGAGGATTAATTAATTAATTTTTCTGCTGAATGTTTTGTAAAATGAAAGACGCTGTAAAAATATTACTATTGTTTCCAAAGCTTTTTGTGTGTGTTCATGATTTTTCTTTGAAATATGGCATTTTTATGCTAGGTATATTTATATTATGGAATCCTTTTTTTTAAACATGCATTTAAGTTGCACAGTGAAACATTACATAATATGAACTTTATTAGCAAATTACTCAAAGTATTACAGACAAAAGACTGAATTCAGAAACTCCTTCACTATTTTATAGTCCCCTGAAATGCCTCATTATTTAGTGATACTTAATCAAATTTAATCTGCAGTAAATCTCTCTGTGTCATTAAAATTCTGCTAGGCATTACTTTCACATTACTTCTAAGGAGTTTGAAGCAGACAAGGTTTTGGATTTATTATTTTTAAAATGTGTTATACCAAGGAAAGGAAAAATAATTCTCTGGGTTAACTTCACAGAGATACAGCATTAAAAATAAGTCTGACTAGTACAGCAAGCATAAAGTATTGCTGTCTTTGTTTCACATCTAAGTTCTCCTTGATATTAGATGCTTTTGCCCATTTTTCCACTTTGATCCCTCTTTTCACAATGTTGATGAAATGCATTTTATTTTTTCATATTTATCTCTACCATGCAGAAACAAAGGCCAGTTGGTTGGACACACTGTACTGGGTACAGTGCACCCGGGGGAGTTGCACCAAGGGTGATGGCTGCCCAGATAGTTGAGCCGTTCTGTGTGGAGCACAGTATGCACTTCACTCCTCATGGAACCAACCACAGCTCCCAGAGTCATGTGAACATGCCAGAATTTCAGCTGTTTGATGTTTATTTTTAAAGTGCAGAAAGTAATAAAAATAAACCAACCACACATAGTGAATCAAAGTGCTGTTGCACGGAATGCTCTTCTATATTTATGACTGTTTTTAAAATACTAAGTTTTAAGATCTGGGGTTTTTTTGGCTGCACATAATGAAACTGGTGAGAGGAAACATCTGATTCTTCAGTAAATGTTGATCCCCTTAATGAGAGTATGCCTTGCATTTCTAAACAGTTGTTATAAGCAACTAACCTGAGTCCCAATGTAGATGAGGCTGGAAACTGAGAAATTGGGTTGAGGGAAGAACTTCTCATCTGTGAGGAACTGCTGTCCTCTTTACTAGAGGAGACCAGCTAAGGCCTCTCAAGATGAAACCAGGGAATGCTGTGTTCCAGGACACCAAAAATGTTCATGAGATGACTATCAGATGTTGCTTTCCTAACTGTTCAGAACATACTCAGTAGGACTAGTGCAAGTCCAAACGACTTCTTGCTACTAGTGATTTCCAGGGGGCAACTGTGGTACATGCTGCTGTCTTTTTCACAAGATTTTTATTCAGATCTCCATGGTATGGACACTACCATGGTTTTAAGCTCCCAGTTTCTCTTTATTGTGAAGGTTTCTGTGTCAAAGCAAGGTGTAAATTTCTACAAATGCAACATGTGCTGTCCAGAAGTTCATAGTTTTAGGAAAGTAAAATTGCAGAAGTCAGCTTTCTGCTTTAAGCCTTTACATGCATGCCAGTTTTCATTTAGATAGGAGTCCAACACCAAATGCACCCCATCACTGAGTCATCAATCCCCCTGAGTCTGGGGACTCCCAGTTCCACTCCCACATTTCCAGCAACCCAAGTGCACTTAAATGGCATTTTCTGTTTTCCATTTTTGACGACTGGGTTAATTTCCAGTAGGTTTCCCTGAGTTTGCTTTGTGTAGGATACATGGAATAGGTAAGGAAAGGCAGCTTACTGAAGAAACCAGACTGTCAGAGCAGTGGAAAAGCTTTTGGAGAGGAACAAGATGCAGGAATCCCGAGAAACATCCAGGCCCCAGGTTCACATGTTGTCTGCTGGAAATGAGCTTGTGTTTATATCAGTCTGACCACAAAGGTCACCAGCTCAGAATGAGTGAAAAGGTCACGTAAATGGCAAGGTGAGGTATGCACCTTTACCCCCAATAGGCCCTCTTTTTCCTGCACTGTTTTTCTGGAGCACTGACTTCTGTGGTCACAACTGTCAGCTGCTCCTCGGCTCCCTCTTTAGTGGAGGATGGCAGTACATAGTGATCAGGGGGCACTTTGGAAAGGCTGGAAGATTTGTATGTGCTCTGGGTCAGAAGGGAAGTTTTAGAGGGACAGGCATCACACACCAGAGGAGGAGCAAGGCGCTGAGGAACCACCCGTTCCTGCTGTGGGTCTGTCCATGTCCATTAGTGCTTCCTCCAGCAATATTCTGTTCTTTGGCTGGCTCTTGGATGCATTTTGGCAGTATCAGTAACACCCCTGACCATAAGGTGAATTATAAGTGAGAGCTGTATTGTGTGGGGATTTGAATGCAGAGACAACACCAAGTATTTTTGTCAGATCACTTTAGATTTTATAAAACCCTGAAATGTTTTTCTGGTTGTGAACACCTTTGAACCCTGGAACTTGAATTATAATTTAGAAGTTTTTACTATTTTTATACTATTGAAACTTAGAGCCCCTCAAGTCTGATAAAGTCACATTCATACATATCCTCCCTAGCACCCACCTCCTATTGAGGGCATGTTGCAGCCTGTTTGCCTGCTGCTTTTCAACTTCATGTGCTAATGGGTTCCTTTCTAACTTAGGTGAGATTTGCACTACTATATAACTCAAAGTTTTTCTGTGACAGCAAGCCCTGGGTGAGTGCAGATTGGAAGAGTTACAAGCTGCTAATTGCATGAAGGTACTGGTTCCTTTTCATCGTTTGGTCTTATTCTTCTCCCCACCCTGTGTGATTGCCAGATCAAAACCCTGGAGAGCTTAGCATGGTTTGAATCCTCTAATTGTGCTGCTGCAGCCATGTGACTGCCTGCCTGAGTAATTTCCTGCAGAAGGAGACAAACTTGCATGTTAAAAAGCTCAACAACTAGTGTTTAAAACATGAACGAGTGGCAGTACTATACAACATCTATGCCACTTTGCCTGAAATTTCCTACTACTGCCACAGCCGTGTGGAAGCTTGATTTATGGTAGCAAGCTCAGTGATCTCAGGGGAAGAGCATGGGTGGGGAGGGAAGGCGAGCCGGAACTTTGGCTTGTTTCCTCTCCCCTTCAACAACCCTGTCTCCTACACTGGTTTCATCTATTGCTTATCTGAATGAATTGTTCCTTAGATGGTCTCAGTGAGGAGGTAGGAATTCCTGCCTCATGGAGGTAAGGAGCAGCTGCCTTCTTCATCACCAAGCAGCCTAAATCAGTTTGTACTGTTCTGCAGTGGTGTAAGACAGAAGGAGGAAGAGAGAGCAGCTGGCATAAAATATACAGGGATCTGCTAAAGACCTTCTTCATTTATAGGTAATGTATGGGAGGGGGAGAAGGAGCAGATAAAATCTGGTTGTTCCCATTCGACAAAAAGCCTCACACTGTTTTCGGGATGGTTAATTGCATTGATTGTTCTGACCTCTGTGTCGTCCTTTCATACGGGAGCTGGCAACTTGTTGTTCGGCTGGCTGGCTGATGACAGAGGAGCAGGGGCTGTCTGGCACGGTGAGGCTGGATGGGTGTGTGGAGAGCTTGTGCCTTTTCAGAGCACACTAAGGAAAGCTGTTGCTCAGTTGCTAAAAGCACAGCTATTGCAAGAGAGAGGGAAGAAGCCTGCCAGAAGCCTTGTGATCTCTTATCAGGTAGGCAAACGCACAAACCATATGCTTATTCCTGCCTAATTTCTTTTCTCAAAGTTGCAGTGTTATTAGCGGGTAGCGTTTTGGTTCACAAAGTCCTGTTTTCTTCCCGTGGCAGTCAGAGGTGGGTTGGTGAGAGCAGCTGGGTGTGTTTGCCCAGAAGCTGGTGTGTATGAATGAGGAGATCAATAGCTCTGCTAAAAATCACTGAGCCATCTGGGATTTACAGATAGAGGATTGACTTGCAAATCCTACTGAAATTGAGATCTGCGGTGACTGCTAAATAACAGCACATACCGTGGAGGGGGCATAGGAAGTTATCTGCAAGACCTGAAACAGCCTGGTGGTACTTTGCTCTGGGTTGTAAAGAAGCTTAGGAAAGGCTGAGAAAATGCTGAGGTAGGGGGAAATTATATTCTGCTGCCTTTTTTTTTTTTTTTAAACCTGTTGTTGACATTTGATTTTGGACGTCCTACAAGGTAATAGAAAATGCATCAGTATTCTACTAGTACCTTGTGGCTACCAAAACCCATCTCTTTACATCTGCATGGAAACTGGGCAGGCCCTTAACCACAGTGGAATGGGGGTGAACACAGGTGGAGAGAGGAGAAGAGACTCATTCAGAAAGATGACAGGGGATGCACTTGGAAATGAAGATTTTGAGTCAGTTTTGTGCTTTTTCTGTGCTCTGTGATTATGCAGAACTACAGCAGCTGTCAGGCTGCAAAGAGGAGCTAGGGACAAACCCAGATCTGAGACAGGAAAGAAAAAGTGCTGAAACAATCTTCTGCATTTGTAAGACTGGTCATCCCTGTAGCACAATTCAGCATAGATTTTAAGTATGGAATTAGTTTGGCTTTTTTTTTTTTTTTCTCAGTGATAAGCAGTGATATTTGCCTGGTTTCCTTCACAGGAAAAAAACTGAGGTATGGGAAAATTGTCCTGTGGGTTTCTGGTCAAGCTATTCTGAAATATGGCTAGGAATGGAGAGAGGCTGGTTGCTGGCACAGGATTATAGATCTGTGTAGCAATCAGGTAAATCATAGAATCATAAAATGGTTTCAGTTGGAAAGGACCTTAAAGATCATCTAGTTCCAACCTTTCTGCCATGGACAAGGACACCTTCCACTAGACCAGGTTGCTCAGAGCCCCATCCAACCTGGCCTCAAACTTCCAGGGATGGGGCAGCCACAACTTCCCTGGGCAACCTGTGCCAGTGTCTCACCATCCTCACAGTGAAAGATTTCTTCCTAATGTCTAACCTAAATCTACCCTCTTCCAGTCTAAAGCAATTCTCCCTCATCCTATCACAACATGCCTATGTAAAAAACCCCTCCCCAACTTTCCTGTAGCCCCTTCAGGTACTGGAAGGCTGCTCTAAGGTCTCCCTGGAGCCTTCTCTTCTCCAGGCTGAACAGCCCCAACTCTCTCAGCCTGTCTTCATAGGAGAGGTGCTCCAGCCCCTCTGATCATCTTCATGGCCCTCCTCTGGACTCACTCCAACAGCTCCATGCCCTTCTGATGTTGGGGGCTCCAGAACTGGACACAGTACTCCAGGTGGGGTCTCAAAAGAGTGGAGCAAAGGGGCAGATTTGCCTCCCTTGACCTACTGGCCACAATTATTTTGATGCAGCCCAGGATATGAAGTCCAGCCTGAATATGAAGCTTTTCAGGAGTCCAGGTAGATTACATCAGTTGCTCTTCCCTCATCCACCAGCACTGTGTAACCCCATGATAGAAGGCCCCCAAATTTGTCAAGCATGATTTGCCTTTGGAAAAGCCATGTTGGTTGCCATCAGCTACCTCCTTATTTTCCTTGTGCTTTAGCAGAGTTTCCAGAGGATCTGCTCCATGATCTTGCCAGGCACAGAAGTGAGACTGATGGGCCTGCAGTTCCCCAAGTGTTCCTTTTTACCTTTTTTAAAAATAGGGGTTAGTTTTCCACTTTTCAGTGGGAACTGCACCAGATTGCCACCACTTCTCAAATATGATGAATAGGGGCTTAACAACTTCATCTACCAGTTCCCTCAGGACCTGCAGGTGCATCTTATTAGGTCCCATGGACTTGTGCACATTCATATGCCTTAGATGGTATTGATGGTATTGATGGAGGTGTGTGACTAGTGGAGTCCCTCGGGGGTCAGTACTGGCACCGGTGTTGTTCAATATCTTCATGAACGACCTGGATGAGGGAACAGAGTGTACCCTCAGCAAGTTTGCTGATGACACTAAACTGGGAGGAGTGGCTGACACACCAGAAGGCTGTGCTGCCAGTGAGACCTGGACAGGCTGGAGAGTTGGGCAGGGAGAAACTTGATGAAATTCAACAAGGGCAAGTGTAGAGCCTTGCATCTGGGGAAGAACAAGCCCATGTACCAGTACAGGTTGGGGACTAAACTGCTGGAGAGTAGTGTAGGAGAAAGGGACCTGGGGGTCCTGGTGGACAGGAGGATGACCATGAGCCAGCAATGTGTCCTTGTGGCCAAGAAGGCCAGTGGCATCCTGGGGTGCACTAGAAAGGGTGTGGTTAGTAGGTCAAGAGAGGTTCTCCTTCCCCTCTATTCTGCATTGGTGAGGCCGCATCTGGAATACTGTGTCCAGTTCTGCTGCTTGAAAGAGTCCAGCACAGAGCCACAGAGATGATTAAGGGAGTGGAACATCTTCCTTATGAGGAAAGGCTGAGGGAGCTGGGTCTGTTTAGCTTGGGGAAGGCTGAGGGGTGACCTCATTAATGTTTACAAATATGTAAAGGGTGAGTGTCAGGACAATGGAGCCAAGCTCTTTTCAGTGATGACCAGTGATAGGACAAGGGGCAATGGGTGCAAACTGGAGCATAGGAGGTTCCATGTGAATATCAAGAAGAATTTCTTTGCTGTGAGAGTGACAGAGCCCTGGACAGGCTGCCCAGAGAGGCTGTGGAGTCTCCTTCACTGGAGACCTTCAAACCCCCCCTGGATATGTTCCTGTGTGATCTGCCCTAGGTGTTCCTACTGCAGCAGGGGGGTTGGATCTTCAGAGGTTCTTTCCAACCCCTGAGATTCTATGATTCTGTAAATTCTCTTGGTGCCTCTTTGCTACCTGAGCCTTGCTTCAGCCAGAGACAATAGAAAATTAGATCTGAGTGGTAATAGTTCCTCAATAGCTCATTATTTAGCGCTTGATACTTGATCTGCTCTTGGAGAGGACTGGAAGGAAGGCTGGTTTTCTGTCCAAATCCTGCTCTGATTAGTGTCATGAGGAAGATTAAGAGGCTGCCAGCAGCACCAGCTAAAGCACAAGGCCAAGAGACGTGCTGCTGGTGCGAGTGTCTGTGAGAGCAGCCCGGCAGCGGGGGCCGCAGACCCCACAGCCCACAGGACCCGCTGCCTGTGGGACATGTCCTGCGCTGCCCCCTGCTCGGCGCAAGGCCAACTCAGTAATGAGTTGTAATTGTTATTTTGATGGGTCTTTTGTGATTGTGCAGAGGGATGGAGGTCTCTGCCAGCCTTGGCAAGTGCCCATTTGACAAAGCATAACCATCTCAAGCAGCTCCCTCGAGTGACAGCAGAGCTGCCAAGCATGAAGTTGGCTTTGAGAACAGATTTGCCTCTCCCAGAAGTGAGCTTCAGAGATACTTCCTGGGATAAGAGAGAGAACTTCTAACAGCATGTGCATGTGCCTGTTGGCTGAAGAAAGTCTCCAGCCTTCACCATGGTGAAACTTGTGCTCACTTTATGTAGGTGCTTAATCCAAACACTGGAATTGCTCTAAAATACCAGTGTCTGTAAGTGCTACACAGCTCTCTGTTTAAACTATCCCAATTTTTTTCAGTTGTTTTACACACGTTTACATCAAAGGTGTGGACATGAATGCCAAAAGTACCTTTGAAAATACAAGAAATTAATCTGAATGGACCTTTCACAAAGGCTGAGTCCCTTTCTCCCCCCATTCCCAAAGCACACAAGCAAGCAAAGGAAAAACCTTGGCTTACTCTATTTGGATGATCCAATGTCTGAAATTTATTGCTCAAATGTGCAGAACCAGCGCTTTTTGCCACCAGTACCAGCTCGCATCTGAGAGAGCCCTGCTGCAGCTTCTAAAAACTTGCATAGCAGCCATGACATGTTGTTTAACTGTTTTGTATTTCATTGCCCCTAGCATTTATTTCCTGTGCTTTACATAAAGTAATAATATTTCATTTTGAATGTCTTATTATGTCTTTAAGTCAGAGATAAATATTGGCTGTGGGAATGTTCTTCCTGCTGGTGAGCACAGAGACTGTGCATCCATGGGCACAGAGAGAAGTTTGACAAAACCAGGAATGTGCTTCAGTGTTTGACCAAAATCCACATAATAATGTTAATAATATTTTTAAAAAAAAGAAATCAAGGAAGCTGTCACAGTATATAGGAATGCAACTTCTTAATATGAGAAGTGTTCTCATAAAATTATTTCTATGGAATACAAACTGCAAGCCCCACACCGGACAAAGTGTGAAGCTTAATTTTTATGAGAGATCACTGGAATTACCATGAACTTTCAGAACTAACCATGTTAGTTCTCACTGCAGTAAGCTATTTGCTCATAGTTATTCATTGTATACTTAAATGTATGCTTTCTGATCACAAAAATAATTGGGAAGGGAGTTTTGCATTTGTTTTTCTTTGTGGGAGGAGAAGGGAAGAACTCTTAAATGTTCTTGATCAGAGGTCAAGATAGATTGTATTTGTTGTAATGGCATACAAAGCTTGTACTGGTTTTCATGAGCCTTATCTTTTTTATATTTCAAGGCGTATTATAAAAGTCTTTCGATTTAAAAACTGACATAATTACAAATAATGTGCACCTGCTCAAACCAAGATTCTTTCAAAGTTGAGGGAAAAAATCCTCTGTAAATCTTACAGTGGAATGAATTCACTCACACAAAAGGCTGAATTTTATCTTGGCTACAGTGTTGTGAATATTGAGTAAGTCCCAGAAACATAAAAGATAAGGCTCCAGATTTTCAGGAGTGTATCTGAGATGTTTATTCCAGAATGTCAAATTATTAACTCTGCAAAATGTTTCTGAGCTATTTAGATTACTGACTTCCCCTACTGGAAAAGTAGTAGATAGGGCATTCAAGAGGTGAGATCTCTGCTGTAGGCTTAAGTGATGTTTTTGCTGATTTCAGTAGCAAAAGTGATC
>NW_009953786.1:9209416-9229589 GCF_000747805.2 Chaetura pelagica
GGGTCCTGGTGGACAGGAGGATGACCATGAGCCAGCAATGTGTCCTTGTGGCCAAGAAGGCCAGTGGCATCCTGGGGTGCACTAGAAAGGGTATGGTTAGTAGGTCAAGGGAGGTTCTCCTCCCCCTCTATTCTGCCTTGGTGAGGCCACATCTGCAGGATTGTGTCCAGTTCTGGGCCCCTCAGTTCCAGAAGGTCAGGGAACTGCTTGAAAGAGTCCAGCAGAGAGCTACAGAGATGATGAAGGGAGTGGAACATCTCCCTTATGAGGAAAGGCTGAGGGAGCTGGGTCTGTTTAGCTTGGGGAAGACTGAAGGGTGACCTCATTAATGTTTACAAATATGTAAAGGGTGAGTGTCAGGACAATGGAGCCAAGCTCTTTTCAGTGATGACCAGTGATAGGACAAGGGGCAATGGGTGCAAACTGGAGCATAGGAGGTTCCATGTGAATATCAAGAAGAATTTCTTTGCTGTGAGAGTGACAGAGCCCTGGACAGGCTGCCCAGGGAGGTTGTGGAGTCTCCTTCACTGGAGACATTCAAAACCCACCTGGATGCATTCCTATGTGATGTGCTCTGGGTGACCCTGCTCTGGCAGGGGGGTTGGACTGGGTGATCTTTTGACGTCCCTTCCAACCCCTAGGATTCTGTAATTCTGTGAACCTGACCCCTCACAGTGAGTCAGGGTTCTTCATTCTCCCAGTTCCAACTTTTGCCTTTTGTGACGTGTTCATGGAATGAAGCAAAATAGGTGTTCTGCTCTATATAATTCTCTGCTATCTTTCATCATGGACAAAAACAGGTGTTGAAACTCAACCACTAGACATCCAAGTAGGAAAACTGTAACATTTCTGTCCTGAAAGGAATAAACTACTTAGCAAATATCAAAGAAGGTGTTTGGAAAACTGGAAATGCAAACCAAATCCCCCTGTGTTTTATCCACTAACCCATTCCAGTAAAGCAAAGTAAGAGCTTTTCTCTTTTAATTGTTTCTTTTTTTCCTGGCAGGGCATGATCTGGTCTTATGCTAGCTTGGATAGTTGCACTGGGCTTCCATGATATTCTAGCCTCTAGAACTCTCTTAAACTATTCTAGTTTTAAAAGATGGTTCTAGTATTTATTTTATGGAGTTTCTGTGTTTAAAACTACATCAGAGAAGATAAGATTTTGGTTGTGTGTGATGTCATCTCAAAACTACATATAATCTAGTTTGTAAATAAACATGGGAATGCAAAAGAAAATGTGGCATGTGATTTTTAGTCCTTCATAGTAGTATTGCTACAAAACTTCCTTGGCTTGCAGCTGCACTGAAAAAAAACTTGAGAGAAGATTTTTAAAGTGATGAGTATTATTTGATAGTTGCTTCGTCTCTGTCATGACAGATGCAAAGAACAAGAAGGATGAGTGGAAGCTCACACTATGGAATAAGTAATATTCTTGCTTGAAAATAATTTTTGTCACACTTTTGTGTTGTTTCAGAACAGTGAAATAGGAAGAAAATCCCATGTGATTGGCCAGATGTTACTCAGCACCAAAACAAATTGGAGCATTATTCTCACTTTTTTATGCTTTTTTTCTAAATCTACTGCTTTGAGGATCTTCAATTTGAGTTAGGCAACTTTTCCCAACATTTTTTATTCAACTTACCAAAACTCAGGTTTGAGTAAAGCAGTGCTAGTTAGCATCACAGAATAATTTAGGTCAGAAAAGACTTCAGGATATCAGGCCAGTCAATTTAATGGTTTAATGTTAAAATGGTGCTCCATTCCATAGCAGTTCAGTGTAAAAATAGGCAAGACTTAACTTCTTTGGAAAATTTAGATTATGAGTCTTTAAAGCTATAGAAGAGATTTGGGAGATTCCCTGTGACTTTATGCAGGTGACTTTGAGGTTTGGTTTTTGTTTGTTGGTTGTTTTTTTTTGCACTTGGGAAGTGGAAAGCTCAGGTTTGCTGAGCCCTGCAAGGCCAGGCATTCCTTCAGAAGTTATGTAGATCCAAAATACTCCGCTTTTTTCAGCTGTGCTTCCCATGGTGTGTTTTGCCCCCAGGCACTCAACTCTGACTGTTCAAGTGTGAATCCAACACAAAATGTTTTGAAGCATGGAACATTTGTCATTTTCATTTTGGTATTTTATATACACTTAGAAAGAAGGAAGAACCTTCCAGTGTCCTACTAGAAAATGGTGATCAGGAGGAGCCCTCGGAATCTGCGTGGATTTCACATGGTCAGAGCCTTTCCAGGAATGAAAGGGATCTGCTTTTGGAGTCAGTGCAATGACATAGAGGATCTCTCTACCCTTGTTCCTTTCCCACCTTTTGCTTAATGTGATGCAATGAACTAAAGCTTGAAACTTGTAGAGAACCCTTCTCACTAATAGAAATATCTGCAGATTAATCAGGCTGTGGTACTTAACATTAAATCTTGCATATTATAATTGACTGTTAGGTCATGCTAATGAGATTTCTTTCAGTTTTACTGCTTGCATGCTGCTGATGCAGACAGCCAGGAGATTTTTGGTATTATTTTATGCTCAACTAAACCTTACTGGCTTTTTTGGGGGGGGTGGAGAGTGGGAGGGGAGGTTTTGCATCAGGAACAGCAGATGACTTCTCTGTATAACATTTATCTGTCTCAGAAACAAGTGAATAGGAAAGAAAGGTATGTGTTTAAACATATGAGGCTTCTGAGGCATTTTAGTTTTAATTAACAAACCCAAGCAGATCCTGAAAATAGTGGCACATCTTTGTTAAATATAAAAAATAAGAAGTTACTTGAAATAAAGATTAGGGGCTGGGGAGGAGAGGAGGATTACATTTTTAGAAGAGGAAAAAAAAGCAGCATTGGCTCTTCTCCTTTCTTTTCTGCTACCATTAGCAGTTAGAGAGAGTAGAGTGAAAAGATCCAAGTGGTATAACAAGCCAAATGTACTTGCTCCATTTTCTAAAGTCCAAGCTAATCTACTCATGGGAGACCTGATGCAGATGGAACTTACAGCTCCTGGGAAAAGCTTAAGGTCTGGAAGTGAGTATTGAAGCAAGGTTGGTAGGATCATTAGCATTGAGAGGCCAGTTGACACTCTGCCACTTGTCCCAAGCTGTGACCACCCATACTTTGAATTTACCTGTTTTGCTCTAGTTTTTCATTGACATAATCTAGCTGCTTTTCCCACAGTGAGAAAATGGCCAAGGGAGATTTCATCTGTACAGACATTTTCTTGCTTAGAATGTAAGTGAGCATAGTTCTTTGAGGAAAGAGATGGGCTTGGCATCCAGATGACTTGGGTTTTATTACTTATATTTAAAAGCAAATCTCAAGTGAGAGTAAATGGTATAGCCAAGTTGAACTCAATAGTATAAGTCCATCTTACACTAGCAGTGTATCTAGTTAATTAGTATGGTGTTCTGCATATTTATCTCAGTGTGAAAGAAACTTTGTCCCATTCACAAACCATGTAGATGAAGTAGCTCCAAGGCCTAAGCATATAGTCATGAGCAGCAGGAGTGACTAACCTCCACTTAAGAAGCCTCCGTTAGGCCTGAGGTGGTGCTTTTCCCCTTTCTGCTAAAGCAGTAAGCCATCTGCAGAGATAAATAAGTGCTGGCATCCTTATCAGTTATTTACAGATTAATTAAACAGCAGAAGCAATGAGAGGCATTCAGTCTTGATGCCATGGTGTTGAATGCTGATTTCTTGGGGTTTTTGCTTTTAAAAAAAAGAAATTAAGAAAATTAACCCACCACCACCACCAATCTAGAGCAGGCTGTAAGACGTCTGGCCTTGAAGAACTGGTGGGCTAAGGAGGGTGAGGAGAAACCACCTGACAAAAGTCAAACCAGCAGTGCCAGCAGTTATAGGGATGGAATAGAGCCATTTGTTGTAGGGACCAAACCAGTTTGAAGGAGCCGTGTTTTGAGTTTCTGCTAGCCATCACTGCAGGCACTGCAGCTACTTACTAAGACCACAGACTGACCTACACTGTCCTTAGGGGATGAGCTGCAAACTAGGGGCAGCAAATGGATGCTTGGATGGGGCAGAAGCTGTGCTGTATGCCAGACCCTTCCCTAGTTGGCTTAGTATTGTGTCTATCCCTCTATCTACGGATTGCCCAGGGGCTTGTTTTGTCAGAGAAGTGATTAAGTGGCAATCAGCCCTGCATGTGTTCATCTTTTATTTCTGATGCATAACTTTTCAGAAAAACTGTGTTGAATTTTTTTACAGCCATTAAAATGGACCTGTTTGCAGGTTTTTGAGACCTCCGAGTAATTTTAGAGTGGCTTTGAACTATTTTGTATCTGAGCTTTCTTCCTTAAAAGCTGCTTTCCCCTGAAGAGCTGCTGTTATAATTGCTGCACTTGAAACCCTGCTCCTTTTGCTTACAGGACTCTGTGTCTCCAGGAGTCACAGTCTGCTGAAACAGAGTTGTTTCTCTGCTGCCTGGTTGTAAAGTTCACGGTGTCATTTCAGGAACTGTATTTAGAGATTAAAACTGTTGGGGTTTAGGCTTACTTTTCCCAAACAATTGCTGGTTTGTTTGTTTGCTCCTGTGACCATCTGGACACATCATAAAGGGGGTTGCCTTTTAGAAAATAGTCACCCTGTGCTTTAAAAAATCTTCCGTGCACATCAAGCTTTGCTTCCATAGTCTCTCATCATCTTTGAAAACCTGGACCTTCAGATTGGCCTCTTTTATATGTTTTCTTTTTAAAAATCAACTTCCTTTGAGACCTCAAGGGGAGGGCAAGTTAATCATAATCTGGTGACATTCCATTAGGGAAACAAAAATCTTTTTGAAGTTTTTATGCAGTTATTACAGAGAAACTTTCATTATTTCAAAGCCTCAGAGATTATATGTGATAAGAGAGTGAAAAACAACATCCATTTCAAGAATGCAACAAAACAGTAAGTTTTTTATATACTTCTTTGTCCTTCAAACAGAAACAAATTATCTAGTATGGGGTATCATGTCAGTAAACAAAAGGTGTGTGTCCTTGTTTCCCAGGCCAGCTTTTCTGCCTTATGTGAACGTCCACGTTTGCATAAGAACGCAGGTCTGACACCTTCCTTGTGCTCCCAGCATCTGTGGGGTGTAACTGGCAAAGCATTGGAGAGGGTAACTCATTACAACTGATGTTAGAAACTGAAACAGTAGCTGAGGGGAGTGGGAAATTGATTTCTGCACTGAGTTTGGTGCTAAGGGATGGCAGGGATGTAGCAAGCATGGCTGCTGCTCAGTGTTTGAATGGTAGTGACAGGTTGCAGCTGAGAGACTGAAAAACCATCAGCAACACACTTGCCATTTGGGATGCGAAAAAAAAGTGCATTCCCTGCATGGGGAATGCAGGCTGTTGCCTCACTGAAGGTCCTTGCTCCAGCCAGCCAAGAACAAGAGAATCCAGAATGCATGGAAGCTGTTGCATTTTTTTATCAAAGCAGCAGTGGTTTTCTGACAGCTGCAGGTTGACTCTTCCACATGCATCCCAGCAACACAGATCTCTGCCTCTTGTAATGAAATGCTCAGTTGCCAGAAGAAGAAGGAACTGGTCACCAGTTGAAACTCAAGAGGGAAATTTTTGTTGGCTTTATTTGACAGGATCTAGAAGTCTACTATCATTACTTGAAACTGATTTTGTATTCTGGCAACATATAATTGAATGCAGACCTGAGCACTTTTGAGATTATAATGAACCACAAAAGCTTGAGGTACTAGATCATGGTGCCAGCTCTTATGGTAGGCATCAATTTATCAATTGTCTTGATATAAATGAGTGTCTCATACCATGCTAAAATTGTGCTTCTGCAGCAAATCAAAGCTAAATAGTAGGGTTCATTTATAGATACATAAATTGTAGCTGTGGTTAGCAGTTTTCCCTGCTTCACAGGGACAGTGAAGTCATGCATCTTTGCCAGTGAGAAAAAAGAGACAAAAAAGCTAAGGGAGGCATCAACTAAGTATCAGCTAAAGAAAGTGTTAAAAGTGAACAGTGGTTACTGACAGGAGTCCTGTTTTACTTAAGCCACTTAAAAAGGTGTTACCTAGATTAAGTGAGCAGCTGATGACAGTTGCATTGCTTGATTGCATCTGTTCCTCAAAGCATGCTGTTCGGCTGGTTAGGTAAAATTCTGCCTGTGGGAAGAGATACATTTTGAGCCTGATTGGGGCTTCAGGTATCTTTTTGTGACCAAATTTTTACTCACAAAGGGGAAAGAGGCATTCTGCAGTGCTGAGCCTTCTCCATAGAGGCTTGGCAGCCACTGGCACTGTGGGGAGGAGAGCTGCTGGGAAGTTGTGCAGGACTCAGGCATGCACTACTTACCCTGGTATTGTTTCTGCTTGTCTTTTAAATGAAAGTACTGCTTTACAGTTTCTTGTGTCCCCCAGTACATTGTACATTCCCTGTGAAATGTAATGGAAAGTTGCTGCTGTAATTAAGTCATTGATTGTTTAAAACAATTCTTAATTGTACCTGACTGGAAAGCTGGGAGGATCTCACTGTCACTAATGTGACTGCATAATTATAGATTTTTCTTTTCATATTTTTTTTTCTGTAAAACATGTTTTCTTTGCAGGAGCTTTTATTTCTGGCCAGCTAACATGGCAGATGCAGGCTAGCAATCAGCCCTGGGGCAGCAACTCAGATAAAGACATTTCAGACCTCAATAAGTTTGCTCCCTCAGGGGCACTATAAGCAAACAATATATGCATTTTTCTATGTAATACATGAAGGCTACTACAAAGTTGTGAAAAACAAAGGTCTATGCAATAGCAAGAAAGTCTTAAGTGCCACTGGAATTGTAATCTTTGGGAGGCTTCTTCCAAGTTCTAGAATACGGTTCAGTTGTTCTTTTTTTAGTAAAGGAAAGAAACAAAGAAAACAAATATCCTGGAAAGCCACCTCTTGAGATGCTGCTGCTGCATCTTGGCATCAGAACCTGTACACAGCCTGCCACAACCCACGCACATTTAGTATTTCTTTTCAATAGGCAGTGCAGTTGCTAGCCATTGCCACAAGTCCTGGGGCAGCTGGCAAATGTCAGCTCTTTCATCGTCTGCTTCTCACTGCCAGTTGACAGTACATCTGCATGGCACAATGTGTTAGCACTGTACTTCTTCCAGACAATATGTTACGCTCCGTGCATCCCTCCGCAGTAATCCGTTGCTTTCTGTGGATATGTCTCTCTTAAAGCAAGTGCAGGTTCTAGGCCTAGGAGTAGTAGCAACTTGCAGCCACTCCTTACGGAGATATTAGGAGACTTTTTAAAGTGAATCCATCTACAAAGACTCGCTGGAATCTTCAGAAAAACCATGCTGCTCTCTTCTGATGGTGATCTTGAAGCTGTTAATACTGTTAATTTGTGCAAGCCATTTCTAATCAGTTATTTATCCACAGAATAAGTACCCATTTCTCTGTCTGTAATGGGACAGGGACCCTTTCTGAGTCTTTACTCTAGTGGCTAGCCCTCATATCTTGTCTGAGGCTTACAGGAGATATTGTGGTGCAATTACAAATAGTAATATTTTCTTTAGGGGCTCTGCTTTTTTATGCAGTTTGGCCACACTTCAGATACTTGGGTATCTGAAGAGATTTCACCAATTTAGTGCGTGCCCTAATGGTTATCACTGTAATGGGCTCATGCTACTTACAGACTGAATTTGACTATCCTTGCTAGAACTGAGTAGTATATTTTCCTCACTCTGCATCCATAAAATAATGCTAATGTCTAAAGCAGGATGTACAGAAGGCCTTCTTTACGTAATATAAACTTCAAGGAAATAAAACTTGCATCCAGCTTGACATGACAGGGAAGTTTAATTCTGTATTAAACTGAGCATTATCTTTATAGTAATTATTTCATAGCTTTATGGGGGAAGGCAAAGCTGCTGAATAGTTGACACAGATTCAATAGGATGTTCTTCCCATAAGACAATGCCAAAATGAAATTTCAGTGTATATAGGAGAAGAGTTATCAAATAGAAAACAGTTTGTGGCATCTGTTTTAGGAAAGGCCTCAAAGTATTGTGATAAAGGAACACATTTCTGAGGAATGAAGTGTGCTTGGCTTCTTTGTTTGCTTTTCAGGATGAATGGGCTCAGGGCATAACATCAGAGCTGTGGACATTCTCAAACTTTAAGGCTGAAAACACAGCAGCAGAGATTGTTTGTGGAGTATTTTATGGCCAGAATTTGGTAGTATTAAGTTTTTGCCAAGAAAGTGTATGCTCCAAAGATGCCCAGTTTGACTTAGTTGAGTGCATCTAAAAGACAAAATCTGTTTAATGCTTATTTAAAGAATTCTTTGCCAGCTGAGTGGGTTGGAAGTACTCCTCACATTTCCATTTCAATTCTGATATGAATGACTTCCTTTAAAAAGCCTAAGAAGCAATGAAGATTCCTTAGCCTAGATATGAATCTAGCCTTAAATATTGTAAAACAAAATTTTTTCCAATCCAGCTCTGAGAAGAAAAAAGCAGAGGAAGTCATGAACAAATTTTAAAACTTTCTGATCATATACCAACATTTAAGTTCTATATTTGGATCAAAAATCCATGCTAGTGACCAGAAATCAATGTTTTGATGCTCTGCTCTAATAAACTACCTTGGATAGAATGAGAGAAAAGAAAATAAATTTTGTTACTGGGGCAAGTAGTGCAGGAGATGGTTTTGCAAAATGGCATTGATCAGAACTGTAATTAAATGGTATCTTAAAGAAATTAAGAAAAGCTCAGCATAGATTTAATTTTTAAAGAAAGCTGGATTTACAGTCCTCCAGATGTTTTGCTTAGAATAAGCTTCATTGACCTGGAATATCAAACTGTGCCAGTGCACTCACTGGAGCATTATTAATGTCTCTGGCTGGGTTTGTTTCAGGATATTTGGTTTGGATACCAATGTGTTGCGTTTTGTGAGCTCAGTGTTCTACAGAGAATGTTTATTCTACAGAGATTAAAAATTATGAAGGTATACCAAGCATCCAAACACAAAGTTTTCCATTGAGACTTTTCCCTACTCTGTTTTGGTTTTAACTAAGTCATCCCAAGTGTGGAATCATTGTTTCCTGAAAACCTATTTTCTCAAGGCTTCCATTATCAAAAATCTTTATGAGGACAACTGTGTTTGAGGAATGTTTTCACATTTTAAAAAGCTCTCTTACCTGACCTATCATCCAGGCATGTTTTGTAGACAAAGGTTTCAGAAGGCAATGCATGAAACAATTGAGAAATTGCTAAAAAACCTCTGCAATCATAATTAAAATGATGGTTAAAAAATATTTTGTTTGTGTTCATCCCACATACTCTTTTTCCTGTCCATCCTCCCAACCAGTAGACAATTGGAAGTTACTCATTTACAGAATTTACCATTTTAGACCCTTAGGGCTGAAAGATATTACAGAGTTTCTCATCTCAAGCAGTGCCATGCTGCTTGTCAACAGAGGAAAATGAGTCAGGCTTGCAGCACCTCCTGTGTCTACTGACACATGGAAGAACCACCATAACTTTAGAAGTATCTATTATGCACAATCAGAGTGTATTTAATGAGGTGCTTCTTTGAAGCAATTGAGCTCTGTGTTCTGTATTTGAATGACCACACTCAATTTTAAAACCAGTGAACTAAACCAGAAGTTGTTGGCATATATATTCATCAACTTCATGCCACAGGATCCTCAGGACCACATATCTTAACTTGCTATTTTCCAGTGGTGTTCTCTATGTAATTGTTTACTCCCAGATGATACATCATCTTGCAAACCTGATATCACCTGGACAGAAACTGGACATCTGTAAGCCTTTGAATATCCTGACACTATGGATTAGGAATCTTGATGTTTGTAGAAGGGTCCCAGTGTCATAATTGCTGTGCAGCAAAAATACTTTGCTGCATCCTCTAAGTCAAATGCATCAGGAGACAGAATATAAAGAGAATAGATTTGCTCGATCAATGGACTTTTAGCAAACAGAATGAAACATCATAAAGATAAGGTAACAGAAGACAGGAGTACAAGGGAGAGTGAAGAAGTTCCTTGACTGCTTGAGCATCTGAGTTAACCCCTCATTTTTTCTCCTGACTCAAGCTGCAGTCCTTCCCCCTTCCTTTGTTGTGCAAAATACTCACTTATTTCTGTTTGCAGGGGACGGGGAAAAAACACAGAAAGAAAATTAAGAGATCACCTTCTCCTGTTCCATCCAAAGCTAAAGACCCTTTGTCTCTTCTTACAAAAATGTGTGTATTTCTTTCTAGTCATGGAGACGTTTCCTTCCTTCCGCCTCCTCCCTCAGATGCTTTGTTTGATATTACTTGGTTGTACCTGAATTAGCCTGTTCCTGCCCTGAAAGCATTCACAAGTCCCAAAGACCTACTCCTAAACTCCATGCTTCAAACTTCTTATAACCGCAACTATTGTAGCTTTGGGAGTATTATCAAAATACAAAATCTGATTGCATGGACTGTGTAGCCCAGAATGGGGAACTGAAGACTGGCTAAACTCTCCCCAGCTTCTCTCCACACTGTTGGTTTTGTGGTAGACATTCTAGGGACCTAAGGATGCCCATGTTTAAAAAGTTCACAACATTTGTGTATGTTTCCTGAACACATTTGTATATAATTGTATATATTTTCTTTCATCAGTGGTATTTAATTAAAGCTGTGTAGTTTAGTTTTCAATCCAGAGCATCTCTCTCCTAATTCTCTCTCTCCTTCCCTACCTGGGCAGGGGGGGAAGGGATCGAGAGCATTGTAGTCAAACTGAGTCAAACGGTGACAACAGTTTATTGGCACCCAACGTGGGGCACTGACCTTTTCTCATATGTTTCATTTACTATTCCCAAAATGTAAAATACGGAGGGCTCATAATTCTGAGTCAGTGAAAATTTCTGTATCTGAACTACCACTTGTGACTGGCAAATGCCAGCACTTCTCTGATAGTCACGCAGTCAAAAAGGCAGTTGTCCATTGTGTGAGATGTTGTTGTTTATAGCTCTTGCTAGCGAGCCAGAAGCTGACGCCGTTCCTTGGTACTCACTAACACGCCTTCTCTTTCTCACTGGGGGAATTTGTAAGAGCAGAAGCAGATTCATGAAAGATGCTGATGTACATGGTGGCTAGTAAATGTTACCTTCTGTTCTTTGCCTCTTTATTTAGACTGCAGTTGTGCCCAGCATGCACTGTGCAATTTCTAAATTCCCAAGCAGGAAGAACTGGCTTCTAACTGAAAATTCAAATAAAGATCTGGCACGTATTTCTGTAAGACACCGGACAAGCTATGTTGTCTTTCTCATTGCCATATTTAAATGATACTTTTACAGTTGTATCTAGTTGAATTCTAACCTTTTCAAGACTGCTCTGTTTGAACTGTACCTTTTATAAAGCACCTCCTCATTCAAGTTGAGCTTCTTATTGCAGATAATTAGTTATGAATAAGCCTTTGTCCCAAAGAGCTTACAAGAGACCAAGCTCATTCCACAGAGCCTGATGAAGTAACTCAGATGGCATTCATGTTCAGTTCATAGTGACTTGACCTGAATTCAACCTGTCTGATATAAATATGAAAATCTTTCCATATCATTATAAAACCCCTTCAACCATTCATCATCTCTAATTGCTAACTTCGTTATCCCCTAGCTAAGCAGTAATCCAGCTATACATAATAGCTTTATAATAAGCTGCTTCGTTTTCTACAACCCGTGTTCTTTGTTTTGTCACCTTCTTTGCTTTTAAGTCCTGCTTTGGTCGGAAGAACAAGAGGAAGAAAGCAAACACTTTTTCCCCATTACTGGTTCCAGTGCTTCCACTAGGAGGCCAGCTTTGCCTCACAAAATTCCTGCTTCTCTCCCACATGCAACTGCAGTTTGTGTCCTATATTGTCAGGGTCTAGAAGCCTTTTCATTTGCCCCTCTGCGAGTTTCTGTATAGGCATTAAAAGAGCGGTGCCTCAGGCAGCCTGAGCAACCCTTTGACCTGTGGTACCTGTTTTTTCCCAGGATAGCTGTCCTCTGGCAACCAGAGTGTGGAGGTAGAATTCCTTCACGTGGAGGCAATTAGAAGTTATGGAGGACCCTCTATCACGAAAGGTTACAAGGCATATTTGCAAAATGTGCATAGTTCAGGATTTCGCAAGGCAGCTAGAAAAATGGCAAAATATGGCTAAAAAAACAAGTAAATAAATAAAAAATTAAAAGCAGTGCCTTGTTATGAAAAGCTTCTTTGTAGCTTATAGTGCATGAGATCTCTAAAGAAGAGATGCTGCAGGTCCCATGAGGAAGAAAGCCAAAAGGCTTCCCTGGGGAAAACTGAAAAGCTGTGTGTATTCCCATGGGTGCAACTTGACAGATTCTGGTCTCATCCCACTTAAGTATCTCATCTGAGTAGTTAAAGCTGTTAACCTGAGAAGAAAGCTTAGTTGCTTTGCAGTTGCAGAATGCAGAAATAGACTTGCACATCCCTGTGACCTTATCTTTGGCTCTAGACTGCCTTTGGTTGTTAGCACAAAGTCAGAGGAAGATATTATTGATTGATTGGTTTAGAATCATAGAATAATGGTTGGGCAGGACCTCCGGAGCTCAATGCAGGTGTAATTAGATGAGATTACTTGGAGACTTACCCATTCCAGCCTTGAAAACCATCAGAGACAGAAATTTTACAACCTCTCTGGGCAACTTGGTCTTATGCTTGGTTATGAGTAATTAGTAGCCTCACCTTTAAGCCTTAACCTGTTGTGGGGAGAGCAAAATATATTTTTATGCAGAAGCATCTGCTTCAATACAAGCATCACAAGAGTATGCACGCTGTGTTCTCTTCTGAATCTGCTTCCAGAATAGTCATTAAATACTGCTTTTGAACAGTAAGTTCTTGGTTGTGTATGGTGATATAAAGAACATAGATGTGTTTGGTCTCGTAGTATACATTTTATTGATAGATTTCCAGTCATAACCCATAAAGTGATTGAAAGCTTCTATCTGCTGTTTGCCTCATGATGCACTTAGAGCCTTACCAAAGTCTTGAAGCACCAAAGTCTCAAAATCAGGGTGGTTTAGGCTCAGAGGATTACTGCAATAGAGGAAAACTTGAAGAAGATCATTAGGACAAAAAGTCTGTTAAAATGTCAGAGTGCATTGTATGCTGCAGTCCTGAGCTCTGCTGGGACCCCTTGGAATGTCTATTATGGAAAGTAATAAAAAAGATCTGCAGTGGGTTTTACCACTATTTTTCTGCATTTCCTTCACTGTGAATGTAAGGCATATTGTAATGCGGACTTTCTATTTCAGCCTTCAGTCACACAGTCTCTAGTTTAAACCTTTGGTAAAAGCAAAATTTTGCTTTTAGTGCTACCTTTGTCCCCCGGAGACCTAGGTTTTGGCAGATAGGCATGGATCACACAGATGGAGCAGCTGGATCTGTAAAACTTAAAAAAATAACAAAGAGTAGGGTTAAGTTCTTATTCTTAATAATTTTCACACCTGCTGGCTAAGATTTCAAAGAGTAGTATAGGTATGTAGTTACACATTATGAGGGTGCATGATTGAGAAAGTGGAATTAGATTTTAGCTATTTATATTTCCTCCTTTTATAAAAGGCCCTGAAAACTACTAAAATCTAGTCTGAGTAGTGAGGCTTTATAATTATCCAAGGGGCATTTGTTAAAGAGCTTGGCAAACTTCACACTGAAATATATTCCAGGATTTCAGCAAAAACTGATACAGCTATTTCTTCAGATCCTGTAACACCGTGGCTTGTTTTGATGACTGCTATTTAAGGTTTTACAGAGGCAAACAATATGGCCTTTTTTCAGCAAGATCTCTTGATGGCACGTGGATTGTCTGTTGGTGTCATAGAGACTAGCCTGGTTATGTTAAACACTGGGATGGTAGGGAAAATATGACATGGGAATGATGCAAAACCAAAATTTCCTTCTGTGTTTTGTGCTTCATACGAGTCCTCAGTGAATGTATAAGCAGAAAATAAGTGGTAGGAATCTAATGATGAAGAATGACTGGGCTGCAGTGAAGATAATTGGGGGTAAATGGAGGAGAGTAAGAATCTTCTTTTGCTGCTTTGGAGAAAGTGAAAAGCTCCTCATGCGGATTTCTATGCTGTTCAGAGGAGCCTGTGTTTATGCTGAAGGAGCAAAGGATTGAAGAAGATGCTCATTATATTGTCAGAAGCTTCTTGCTTCATTTCAGTACTGCAAGCTGCTAGCTCACTGGGAGATATGTATAGAGACTGCATGCTATTCCTAGGGATTTGCATTGTCTTGTTTTTCTAATTTGAGAAAAATGTGAGTGCTTATTGAAGTGAGGAGATGGACAGTGTGCGCTGCTGTCTGGCCCAGTGGAGGCAGATGTTTATGAAACATTACCCCTACAGCTTTGCCAGCATATGTATCTTAATTGTCCTTTGCAGTTGCCCTGGTGCTCTTGGTTCCTGTACTGTTCGTGTGTAGTTACAAAGTGCTTTTCAGTGCTGGAGAAGCCCCTGAAGATTGGGAGAATCTGTCGGTTCAAAGGCAGCCTGGAAGTCTAAGTATCTATTCACGGCTTTCCTAATATTCTTTCTTCTTCTCCTCCTTCCCTTTATCTGCTTTCTCTTCCAACTGAAGGTTGCATCCATTTGTCTCATGTTCCTTCCTGAATCTCTACCTGCCTGCCTACTTTTTGTACCTCTATTAGACCTCACGAACATTTAGCTTGCTTCTTCAGCTCAGCCTCTTATGCTCCATCTGAGCTTGGTCAGAGTTTGACTTTACTGGACTTGTCATCTGGCTCTCCCCGCAAGTTCATCTTCCAAAGCTTTTACGTGTTATGACTTTCTCAGATTGCCTCAAACGCAATGGCACTGAAAACCACAGGAACCATAGCAAGCTGTTAAATTGAAGTGAAAACTCATTAGTTTTGTGTGGCTGACACAGTGACCCATGAGAGACATGGAGAAGTCCCAGGCCATTGGTCTGGAAAGCGTGGGTTTAGAGTGTAAAACCATGTAACTGCAAATGAGCTCTTTGGGGCAAAGTCTGCAAATCTCACTCATCTCCACTTGCCTTTTATTTATTTTTTTTTAATTTTTTTTAAGAAAGTGTTCCCTAAATGAGTGTGCTTTCATGCAGTCACATCCCTAACCTTCAAGTAAACTGTTCTTAACTGCAAGCAACAGACTTTATATGAGTCATTTATAAAAGCAAAAAAATCCAGTCATCCCTATTATCTGTTGATGATAACTTTGTCTGCTGCAGGGTAGTGATCTTGGTAGCCAGTAGAGAGTTTCTGAGATAGTAACTATCCATTTGATTTCTTTGAAATTAATCTTTTGGTCTGTTCCAAGCCATGCTCTTAGTTAATTTGGATGTATTACTTCACCAGAGATTCCTGCAGTCTGATCCTTCTCCCTAATTTCAGCCTGAGAAGCAACAGTAAAAGTAAGGATTATCAGCAGGGTATGTTAGTCTGTGTATATATTCTTAGGGAATCCATGCTACTTGGTATCATCAGGAAGTAATTAGATTAGTCACGTAGACAGAAGTACGAAGGTAATTTTTGCAGAGAGCAATGCTTGTGCAAGCTGATTGACTTCGTTGCAATTGCCTGCAATGGAAAGTTCAGTTTGATCTATTTTCTTCAATTCTCCTTGAAGCCTCAGACCTTTCTGGAGCCAGAGGAGACAGAGCACTGTGTATGGTTCAGTCCTTGAGTGCCTGTGACAGGGAATGTGAAGTCTTAGGCCTCTGGGATTTTGTGATGTTCATGTCTATGCCACACACTGTAAAAGGGTTTGAGTTTCAGGATATCCCAAGTAGCAGATGTAGAAAGACTGAGGTTTTCTCTGGTGTCTCAAGTTGATCACCCAAGATTTCAGGCACTAGCAATTACAAGTAGGGGTTTTTTTTTGGGGGGGGGTTTAACAGCGTTTCTTTTATTTCCATCTTTAGACATGGGCAATTCTTGAGAAAATAACAAAAAAAACCATAGTGGCATCCTGAAAGATGATGATTGTGACTTGCTTTACTGAGCTTTGATTGCAAGAATCTCCAGAAGAGGCTCTTCCAAGTCATCAGTTTGTCACACACAGAAGGCTCCACTGGTTCCACAGAGTTTTAAGTTGCTTCATTCTGTGTTATAAATGTAAAGGTTCTGCTGCTTTTTCCATGTTATTTAAATCAATATTTTTTTTTTTGTTCAAATTAATATTCTTGTTATGAAATCCTCTGATTGCCTTGTTTGCTTTGCTTTTCAGACATGTAGTATTACTTGGAGCCAACAAAGCCACAAGTGCCTACTTTCTATATCCATAGGAAAAGGTGTAAAACTATCCCATGGTGAGGGAGCAGTTTTGCCTGTTCACCACCCAGGAGTGGCCACTGCTTGACTTTATTTACTCCAAAGGCTTGGACTCCTCCTCTGGTCCTTCTCCTTCCCTGTTTCATGGCTAGGAGCATTCCTGAGAAGAGTAAATCACATTCAGTTTTTCCCCAGGGACTTGCTACATGCACAGGCACACACCGAGGCACGCTCTGCTCTGCCTTCTCCCCTCACTGAGCTTTTTTTAGCATGCTGTGGGGGAGCATAACCTTGTGATGAATTACAGATGCATTACCTGACTGTAAGTTTGGGTTTGTGGGGAGTTTAAATTATTTTTCTGCACCTGTACATAAGGTAGCTCTCGTTTTGGTGGCAGGAAAGCAGAAGGTACAGAGCTTTTTGTTTATTTATGAGCAGAAAGATAAAGATATTGGGGGGAGGGAATGTGTGTGGAAATCCAGTGTTTATTGGACTTACTCAGTGCTAAGGAGGGAGTAACCAGCAAGGAATCTGCTGCATGTTTTGAGTCGTTAAGTCACGAGTGCTATTGTGTGTTGGTATAGTTAAGATGTGCAGCCTTGTGAATTGCTAAATTGGCCAGGCAGAACTTAATTCAGATTCCTCCTTGGTTTCAGTCTCATAATTGCACCAAGATTTTTGGAACTACTTTTGTTAACTTCAGGATCACACCTATATCTAAACCGAGGGTGCAGGACTGATACTGAGTCCCAGTTCATGCCTCTGCTTCATCCTCTGTGTATTATCATGGTAAAAATGGTGTAGTCTTTAATTCCTCTTGAAAGCCAGTTATGCAGGACCTGCGTAGTGCTCCAGACAGATCACAAAAATTCTAGGGCATCCCACATCTTAATCAGATAGAAAAATTCAGATTTTCTGAGATGGAAGCTAATGACCTTTCTAGGACTATAACAACTAATAGCTCTGGTTCTAGGACTTGCAGTGTGTATCTTAGAGCTAGAACTTCACCTGTGATTCCAGCATAAAGATTGTCTCTCCCTTTGAGTGTCATCTAATGGTAGTGGTTTCTTGCTCAGCTGTTTAACCAATCCAGACTCCACATAGGTTCATTGCTGGTGTTTACCCATAGCTTCATCAGACCTTTGTGCATTAATTACACGTACATGCTTGGGCATTCAAATGGCAGCCCAGCAGCTTTCTTTGTGTCCTGTCTGGGAGGATGACATGTTCCTTTTTATCCTTGGGAGTCCTTTACCATCAGCAGTTCTTAACACTTGCAGTAAACAGGCATTTCTAAGCTTATGTGTTTTTGTGAGTAACCTTTTCTGATCATTTTTGTCACAGCATATGGTATCACATTGCAATAAGGCTGGGCTTCTCCTAAATAAGGAGAGGACTCCATCGTGGCGAAGTGTGCGTACAGGATATGGAGAGCCCTGCAAGTAGAGCAAGAATGAGCTATGTGATGCTTCAACAGCATTGCTGAACATAGGAAGGCCAAGAAAGGGCATTTGCTTTCCTTTCTTCTCCCTTCAGTTTGCTTTTGTTTGTGTGGCACTCATCACCTAGCTCTCTTGGGCTCATGACTGCGAGGAGTAGCTGGGATTGTTGCTTACAAATGTGTTTATAGCTGCAGAACTAAAAAGGTCATCTTCTATTTTGGCCTGCAGGAGTCTCAGGCTGATTCTTCCTCCTTACCCTCCCAATTTTGCTGATGTGCCATGCAGTAAGCAGAAATACACAGAAATACTGTTAGCCTAGCACCCTGGAGCCCCTGCCGTGGACCAGAGCCCTGCTGCACTGATTGCCTGGCAGAGAGAAAATACTTGGGTATCCGGGTTTGAGTTGTGGCTTGCAAGTAGAAAGATTCTCCACCTGGCAACAGACTCCTTTTGGCAATTGTCAGCTGTCCTGAGGTGGCTTTTGGGACATGTTTTAGCAGTGAACAGAGGATGCTACCAAAAAGCATTCTCTGTGTTAGTGGCTGATTAGAGGCATCCAAGAGTGTTAGTGGCTGATTCCTCTGTTGTAGTCAGTGGATTAAATTTTATGTATTTTCCTCTTTGCTCCAAGTTGTTCAGTTTGTTTCAGTATGTGTAATACAACATCAATGTATGCATTAATCACCAGAGCAGCTGGTAATTAATTAATTCATCTTTTACCTCTTTTTTATTCTCACTGGGATTTATAGCACAGTGGGCAGAGGAAATAAGAAGGAAAATATTTAGAAAAAGTTGCCAAGTATTGTGGCATCCCTGCAAAAACACCACTCCTTAAATAGACTGTAAAACAAATGAATCATGGTGTTTTGGTTAGAAAGACTAAACTGCCTAGAAGAAGTGATGCTGCCTTTTTAGACGTGTGTTTGTCCAGCATTTTCACATGGACAGTGCCATTCAGTGAGCCACAGCTTCTTCAGGGAAACGCTACAGCTCTCCAAGAGAACCTTTGTATTGAAGAAATGTGTCTTCCATGTGATTTCTGATGTCCACCTATTTGGGCTGGAAGCAGGAGGAAGCCTGTCCTGCCCACACAGAAACCTCCATGTTGTTCATCTGAGGTGCTTAGGGCAGAATTCAGGGATGTCTGGGCTGGTACTGGGCACTTGCACAGTCCTGCAGCTTGGAAAAAGAAGTGAGAAGAAATCATTCCTGTGGTGTGGAGGATGCTTAGTTCCAGCATCACTTTTGCTTTCACAGAGATGGCTTGAGGGCACAGTGTCCCAAAAAAGGCTCTCAACTGGGTTATCTGTGACAGGGAGAAACATGGTCCAGGGAAAAACTGGAAAAACAGGCTGGAGCCTCAAAGATTTTGATGCAACTATGAGTCCGTGTCTCAGTAGTCGTCTGTTTAAAGGGGACGCTTTCATCTCTTCTTTATAGACAATGGAAGTGGCAGTCTCCTTAATGGCAAAGGCTGTAGAGTGGGGTATTGAAGGTACAAATGATATCCCAAGTTTATAGAAGAAGCACATGTAGGCTGGTAATAGGATGCAAGTTTGTTGATTCACAGTCTAACATCCTCGTAATTGATTTTGCTGTCCACTCTGCAATAAAATTATGCCTAGGTTTGTAGCCAAGTATTCAGGCAGTGAAAGAATTACTATGCTTTTGCTTTGTTATTTTTACTTCTCTTTAAAAACAAAGCAAAGCAAGTCATTCTCAGCAGGAAAAGCAGGAATCCTGTAGTGGGTTCATTTTGCATTATTTGTCCTGGAACTTATTAGCAGTGGCAGCTTTCACCATAATTACACAAATCATAATTAAACATATTTTTGCTTTATGAGCTGTGGCAAATTCAGACTCTCTATAAGGCAGCTCTTAGGAATGAGGGCAATTTGCATGTTACAGCAAAGTGCACGTTACAAGAGACATAGTAGCAGATGGCTCTAGGGCTTGTTTGCATTCAAAATACATAGATAGCACCTGCAAGTAAAAATATGTTGGATTTCTCCATGATAGTTTGGGGTTCTTATCCACATGGGGTCAAGTGTTACCCACTGGACCAGTTATTTAATTTCCAAACATCCCCAGACATGTCAGAGCATCTGGGCTTCTGAAATCTCCTGGGATCTGCTTTCAAAAACTGTTCATTGCCGCAGTGTTTTGCGGTTCTTTGGTAGAACAGAGTGTGTGTGAAGCTGGACAGAGTCACTAAAGAGCTTTCGACCTGACCTGTGGAAATAGTTACACAGATAATCTCTTCCAGTCACTTTCTGAGAAAGGGATTGCTACTGTCCCTCTCTGGAAGTTGTTAGGGGTTAAGAGATAATAACAGAGTCACTAAAGATGCAGGGTTTGGGATGCTGAGTCTATTTCCTAATCTGAGGTGAATTACACAGTTTTATAATAAAAAGAGTTGGAAGAGGAGGGATAAACACTGTTGAAAGAAAATCCAGTGAAACAAAAAAGCT
>NW_009953786.1:9229600-9231664 GCF_000747805.2 Chaetura pelagica
AGAGTGAACCATTCAGACTAAGCCTGATGGAACATGTTTCTCTTGTTTCTCCTCTCATTTTGCTATGACTAGTAGATCTCTGTATTTAAACAGTCTGTGTAAGTGTTCCCTCTCTGTCATATACAAACAACTTCAGAGCACCTTGAAATATGATTTCATAAAATTTGTCTGAAGTACAGAAACATCAACATCACTGTTTGTTGTTGTTTTTTTTTTGCCAAGGATCTGAGATATCAAGATTTTGTAACTAATTTGCCCAAAATCACAGAGGGAGACTGCAAAAGACCATTGACTAGACCCAGTTTTAATGCCCTAAGTCCTGAAAGCTGAGGCACAACACCCCAATACTGCCCTGAGACAGCAGATATGGTATTCCAGTTGTGAGTTCGCCCCACATTTAATTAACACATTTATTTTCCAAATTCAAGGATGTTCACATTTGGATGTACCTTCCTTTCCTGACCCATTTGTATAATGCAGCAGTGCTAGGTACCAGGGACAGAAAGCTGTGAACTCTGAGGAAGTTCAGAAGGTAAATTATGGTCGTGTCTTCCGCTCACCTAATTATTTTCACAAGCCCAGCTGAGCTGGAGGTGTTCTCGAAGGCATTAAGTTTAGAGGGTGCTCTAAATCTGCTGCACGTGTCTGAACTGCTGTGCAGCTAGCAGAGACCAAACTCTTCTCAGCTTTCACTTTCCAGTGTCCAATTTAGCAGTGTTTCAGCAGCAGGCATTCAAAGGGACGGCTTTTCAAGTCCATTAATTCATAACTACATGATACACCTGTTTGGGGAATTCACCTGCTTGTTCCTGAATAATTCTGCTTTCGCTGTTCTACCGCGTACATGAAATGGGTGAGAATTTTAGATGAGCAACACATGCAGGATCAAGTCCTCTGGGGCAATACTTAACCTGAGGTGACTGACTCTATTCAGCATAAACCTGTGCACATAGCCCAGTGTGCGGGACACTTGGCGTGGCTTAGTGAACAGCATGATTCTGCTGAGAGCATTCTTCAGCCCCTGTTTCCAGGAGGTACGATAGCACCTCGTCTGACTTGTCAACGCTGCTGGGAAAAGGAAAGCCTTGCAATTTTTTTGCTGTATGTGACATCTGAAGGTTTCAACTCCCAAAAGCGCCAGGTGAGAAGTCAGACGTGCATCAGAATGACGCAGAAGTAGGTCAGCAGTTTCCCTGCATGCGTCTTGTGTGTGCCTGTGCTCGTGTGTGCCTTCACGCATGTGAGAAAATGCAAAACCACGGCACTGGGTCCTTAAGTTTCTGCTCCGCCTTTCTTTAGGCAAAAGTCTTACTGTTTCGTGTGCAGCTGAAGAAAGCTGGGGCTGTTTTGGCCTTTTGTTGCAGTAAAACATGTGGCAACAATATGTGGAAATGGTAAAAGAATTGCAGCATGAGTGGATTTCTTGCAGCAGCGAGCAAGGGCCTTGGCTAAAAATAAGGAGAATGGTGTTATTCTTTGCCATGTTTCATCTGCCCCAATTGCACTCTCTGCTTAGTGCCTGCCAAACTGATAGCTTGCTGAAGATTTAAAGGAGCAACACTCTCAATTTTATAACAGCTGCCAGAATGGCTGAGGTTATAATTTTGTCTTCAGGCTTTCCTTCCCAGAGCCTGCAAGAAGCAAGCCATCCTTCTCCCCTGCTTCCCGCTTTCCCTGTGGCACAGGCCTTACCCTGAGCTGCTGCTGCTGCTGCAGCTTCAGCAGGCCGGGCAGCTTGGGCTGTTTACCGCGCTGTGAAAACAGAGGGCACATTTTGGGAGCAGCTGCACAGCAAGGGATTGACAGAGCGTCTGGCCAGAGATTATAATCCCCTTCAGGCCGGGGGAGCTTTGGAAGCCTGATGCCCAGGCTGCTCTTCAGAGCAGCTGCGTTTTGGGCAGGAGGCAAGGGAGACAAAGAAGGGGGGTGTTCGTCGTTGGTTCAAAGTGTCCGTAGTTCTCTGGGACCTCTGGTCAGCCTCAGCCTGGGGGGAGCAGCCCTGCTGCGGGGGGCTTGGGCTGAAGGCAGCAGCAGGCACTGGCTGCTGGCAGCCGCGGGGGCCCG
>NW_009953786.1:9232233-9232566 GCF_000747805.2 Chaetura pelagica
CGGGAGCGGAGAGAAGCCTAAAAGGAAAGCTTTCTATCTAGTGAGGATGAAGCCGCTGAAGGAGCCCCTCGCCGCCGCTAACGGCAATGTCTCCTTCGTGATACACTGTCACCTAGGCAAGGAGATCAAGCACATTTGCAGCAACTGCGGTCGCGGGGAGGAAGCCCGTGACGGTGAGTGCTGAGCTCCTGTGGGTGTAGGAGGAGAGGCCGGGGAGCGCCGTGTGTCCCTCGGGCGGGGTGTGCGGGCGCGGGTGCGATCCCGGCACAGCCCGGGGGCCGCTCGCCTTGCTCCCGCACGGACCCAGGGAGAGAGTGCGGCAGGGAACTGGCG
>NW_009953786.1:9232734-9241220 GCF_000747805.2 Chaetura pelagica
TCTTTCCCTTCCCTCCTTCCCCCTCCCCCAGTTGCTATAGAAATTGCTGTGTGTATTGATTGTGGTTTGTTGCCGTTCCTGTGAATTTTAGATCAGGGTTTTTCTGCCCTGATCCATCAACTTTTTCCTCGCTGTGCTGCAGTAGAGTTTGCTTGACTCGACTCAGTATTTGGAAGGACTGGTTTGCCTGGGATCCAGCCAGTGTGCTTTTTCACCATGCTGTCAAATGCATGAGGGAAGTTGTGTTTTTTATTGGAATTAATAGAGTGCTCTTCATCAGACAACTGTTTTCATCCCTTCCCCCTCTCCTTTTGGGGCTGAGCAAAACCTCCAGAGGGTATTCAGGCAGTGACGGTGTAATCCATCACAGGTGTTGCTACAGGTAAGTGTGTGCTTTTTATGTTTCTGGGAATGCAAATACTTGAAGGCAATTACTTGGGGTTTGCCCAAGTCAGCAATTAGGAGAAGCTGAGAACTAAAAGGAGCAGAGAAACATTCAGGGAAAAAACAACCTCACAGATGTTACCCCACATTCTTGTTCCATGTTGTGTTACTTCGTTTCGTACTGTGTGGTTTTTACATCTTACTTAGGAATGAAGGCACTTGACTTAGGACTCCCTATTAACTGATGTGGAAGACAGATCTCGTTTTCTGAAGGTTAGGGAAAGGCTTTATTTGTGATAAGTATGAATATAAAATGTTAGAATTTTCTGAGCTGAGATTCTCAGTAGTTACATATATATATACACAGTCGAATAGTTGTTGGAACTTCATTTTTCAGCTTTTGCCACTGAGGCTTTTTTATTATTGTTGTCATTGTTGTTCTTACTGTTAATAACCAAAGTGGCTTTCGTTTGCTCTATGCAAAAGAAAAAAAAAATATTATTTGGGATCTGGTGGTCCTTTGTCAGCCACAAGTCTGCAGTTTGATGAAGTAACTGTGATTTTGCTGATGTCTCTTCAGAATTAGTATCCTGCTAGTGTGATTTTAGTTTCCTCTGATTAAAAAGCAGCTAAAACTGAAGGGAATTGCTTTCAGTGGAAAGGAAGAAGATAGCCTGAGGAGCCTGGAAACCCACAGTGGGTTAAGCACTCTTACTGCTTATGGCACTACAGCCAAGGGAAGAATCTGATTAATGCAATGCAATGCAAAATGTTGAGTATTTTCTTTCTTCTTATGTACTGCTGGTGACAACAAGCCCCACAGCTATTAAATGAAGGGCTATGTGCAGCAGCAGCAGGTACTTCACCCTATTAGCGTATTTTATGTATCCTTAAAAGCAAATTAAGCCATTTGTTAAAAATACACTTTCCAGGATTAATTTAGTTGACCTTAAACTCGATTACATCAACATCTTTTGCAACATGTTGGATTTTTTCGCATCCTTGTACTTGGATTCTTAGCACAGGAAGAAAAGAACATTGCTTTCCTCTCTTAATGCATAGATGTGTATGCATGGCTGCTGATGAATGTATAACTCTGGTTACTTTTACTTCTTAACAGACTAATAGGAAGTATTTAAGGACTTCACTTCCTTTTTTATGTTTGACCATTTAGCTTCAAACCATTAGCTACTCCAAGGGGAAGGTGTGCCTTGTGACAGGAGATAATGTAGTAAACCTAGAGAGACAAGGAATAGAGGGGAGGGCCTTCCAGAGCATCGGTCCATTTTCACCCCCTCATTCTGTTAGGTAGGATTTCACTCCACCCCATGCAAATAACTTTTATGGTCATAATTTCAAAAGTATATGATACCGGTATAGCCTTAATCCTTTCTTTCCCACCAACATGCATATTATGAGTTTCTTTCAGAAAGTAAAGAACCTGTAGTTCCAACTATGCCTTCTGAGCGCATTACCTCGATTGACATTTTTCAGGTCTGAAAAATAGCAATTTTTCCCTAGTTAATACCTGTTCTAGACCTTTTGAGGTTTGGAGGGAAGGGATGATACAGTGAATCATCACATCAGCAGGACAAATCAGGTAAAAAACTATGACCAGCTCAGATACAGAGAAACCTTTAGGGATTTTGAGATGTCTTTGCATCCTCACAGTTGCACAGCCTAAATAGCACCCAGAAAGGGGATCAGTGAGTACTTGTTATGAGGGAAATGTCCACCTTCGCAATGTGGACAACCTCACCCTCCTATTCAAAGCTATGTATAGTTTATACATGGTCTCGCAAGCCTGAAACTGCACTAGTGAATATAAACTATTGTGTGGGCCTTGTGACCCAAGCAACTGTTACATTCGTTGGTACCGTGTACAAAGAACAGGATTCAATCCTTATAGGATAGGCAAGCCAGTGAGATACAGTAATTTGATGTTGGAATACCTTCCAAATACAGTTAAGAGTCATGGATTCTAGTCATTGTCTTAGTCTGCATTCTCATTGTACTACTGGACTGGCAGAACTGGGAGAAGGAAAAATCGTGCTGAAACAGAGGGAAAACTTTCAAAGACCACTAACTAATCTAGCAAAAGTCATGACTAGGAGGATAGCAGAAGAGATAGCAGTGAAGTTGAAGGAAAAGATGAAGGCAGGTGCTGAGTCGTATGATATCTTGGATGGGAGGTCCTGTAATTTGGAGAGAAGTCAGTGAAGGAATCTGGACATTCAGATGAGCTCACTGAAGTAAGGGTAAAGGGACTTGATGTGAATGCAGCATTTTGATGAGATAAAAAATAAGTGAGAAGCTCCAAGAGAAGCAGGAGATACAGTACTGCCAATAAAAGTGAGAGATGCTTTAGCCATTGGACTGAAAGGAATTAATGTATATAATGCTAATTTAGTTGGAAAACAGAAAACAGAGATAGGGGTGTATAAAGCACCAATATTGAGGGTTTGGGGTACAGAATAGCAGAAATGGTTTTGGAAATGGAGGAGTGAAGCGAGGGAAGAATGTGATGTGTAGTTTAATTCTGAGAAGTTTGAGTGACCACGGAACATCCAGGACAGGGTGCCAGAGAGTCAATCAGGCATGGTAGATTGAACTGAGAGGGAGAGGTCAAGTGTAGAAAGATATGAGTCATCTCCATGAATAAAACAGCAATCAGGGCTGAGCTCTGAATGCTGTCAAAGTAGGGCTGCAAGGGGGAGACGTTGGGAGAATCAGGGTGGTGAAGAGTTGCTAGAGTCCCAAGAAAAGACAGACAGGGAGTGAGGGGCAACGCAAGTGGAGGTATTTTCAGAATGCCAAAAGCATGAAGGGGAATGAAAATATTTTCTGGTTGTAAATGTGGAAGTGGCTGATAAGCTTGTTGAGCAGAAGGAGCTAGAACTACAAGAGATCGAGCTGCACTGGGACTGTGTGATGCTGAACATTTCCTGGTGCGTACAGACCAATTCTCAATGTACTGATTTCAGTCACCTCTAGGAGGGTTGTGGTGGTGCTGGGTCATAGCAGATGACGTGACCGATGAGCAAGGGAACAGTAGTCAGAGAAATAAGTTCAGGGAGAAAGGATTTGGCTAGGTTTCATTAAAGGTGTCCATACTCCGACGGCTGACTGCAAAACTCAGTCTCCTGCAGAAGTGTGAGCCTGGATACAGAATGTGGTTTAGAAACATCTCTAGTTTAGCATGGCTAGAAGGAACAGTAGAGGTTTGAAAGGTACTCAGAAATGACCTAAGAGAAAGAGCTAGTGTAGCAACTGAGGTGGGAATCAGAGAGGTTCCATTAAGAGCTCAAACCCAGATTTTTTATTATTTGCTCCTATCCTTCAGGGTTTTGCTGTTTAAGCAAAAATTATTTTTTATCTTATATATGCATGAAAATCATTTTGCTGCCATAGGAATTTCAACCCTTGTTTTTTCTGCTGCTTTCCTTTGTCTAGAGCTTCCAGATAAATACATTTTTCAAATGGAAAGTAGGATCTGAGACAGGTGTGTGTGTGTCTGTGTGTTGTTCCTACCTGGAATTGAAGATTCAGTAGTGTTGGGTTTTTTCAACCAGGAACTTTAAGAGCATTTACTTTATCATCACCTAAGAGATTGTTTCTGAGGTGATTATTTTGCTTCCCACAAAAGTAATTATTAAATGAAATAGTTATCTTCCAGACAGCCTGTAAGTCCTGCAAGTGCTGTCTGTAAAAACAAGTTTTCCTCCACTAATTCTCATATTATTTCAAATGGTATCTCACATTATTTCAAATGGTAACTGCTCTTCCATTGCTATCTCTAGAGGGAGTGCAGTATGTGTCTATGAGACATTGCAGTAATTCACAGTTGTACCTCTTAAAAATCCTGCAACATTTTGGTTGAAAAAAATTAGACTAGACAGAATGGAAACTAAGTCAAAAAGGCAGCATACCTGGTCCTGCTGTGAAGTGTGGGAAGCTGCAAAACATGTTTGAGGTTTCAACAGCTGATAAAATTACACAGTGTGTCGTTAGTATCTGAGGGATAGCTACGTTAAAGAAAGAGGAGGGGAGGGTCTTTCATCACAGAGTGGGATATGTGCCCTTGGCAGCACAGATCGTAACATAAAATTGGTTTATTTTGGTCAGTTGGACTCTATAGTGTTTGATTTGGGTGAACACAGAGCTATGCCAGAGAAAGCTGATTAGGTCAAGCAGAGATAGTCCACATCATCCCAACATGGTGCTGGGGAGCTGGGGGGGACACTTTGCTCACACCAGCATCACTTTGTGCTTAGGAAGGTGTGAGCCCTCAGCGTTTTGCAGGCTGAGGATAAAAGTGCCTTTCTAGGAAGAAGGTGTGTTTCCTACTCGTAACTTCCAGGTGGCTAAATGCCAAGGCAGGCAAGACATGATCATATACCTTTCCTTTACCAGGGAGTGGGGAGGGTAGAGTCCCAGCTCCCCACTCCTGTCAGCGTCTCCTGCACATTAAAGACCAACAGCAACCTCATCAGTTACCTGTGGTTTTGTCCTGAGATTGGACGCTAACAGAGTGGCACTGTGCTGGTGTGGCTGGGAACAACCTGCAGGCAGGAAGGAGAGAGGAGAGAAAGAGTAAAGGAAGAAGAAGGTCAATTTGGGCTATAAGAGGGTATACCTCTGGCTTACATACTAAGACTAGTAAATGCAAACAGGTGACCAGAGGTATGTGAGGCTTTCCTTAAACACTAGTGGATATTTCAGTCTGTAGTAAAAGGAAGGAAAAGGGATAGGGAAGGAGAGGAGGAATTACATCTTCTACCTTTATGTCCCAAAATAAAGCTGAAGAAATGCCACCAAACCGGGGCAACTCTTTAAGTGCTCTGGTGCATCTCTGTAATGACTAGCTCATAGTCTGTTAAACTACCTGAACCAAAACTGCTGGCCACAAAATAAGCCAGTTCTGCACAATTCCAGGTGAGGTTGTGCTGGTAGTGGGAAGTTCATGGCCAGGCTTGCACAAGCTGTCTCTCAGCAGAGTTCTGGGCTTACTTTGAAGAGCCCTGGAAGATACCTTGTCCAAACCTGGAGTATAATTTGCATTATTGACTGAAACTGTAGGAAAAATACAGGTAGTAAGTGAGGTTTTCACTTCTGTAAATTATGTAGTACAGGGGGAAATGGTGTAAACAAGATTGGGTCAAGCTTATGCAAGCAGATGTCTAAATCCCTTGTTTTCCAGTGAAAAATACTGTGTCCCTACCAGAGAAATGACAGCCACCTTTTCTGCAAATTCTGTATATCTGTGTCACTGATTTGAGGAGTTTTAGGGGTAAAAAAACCAAAAAGACCTGAAAAAGTTATGGGCTTGGTACAGTGGTTCACTGGCCCTCTCACTTTTATTACACAGAGTTGACACAAGGACACTAATACGAGGACATCTCAGTTCTTTGGGTCTTTGAGCAGCAGATGCGCAGCCTGTTTCAGTCCTGTCTCTTCTCATTGATTTCTCTCCTTTTCAGTGCTGTAACTCAGTTGTCATCTTTTGATGGCATTGTACCTACCATCTTGCTGTCTATCCTGAGAACTGAGTTTTAAGTCTTGGGATGCGTAAACCTCTTAAATACAAAGACTGGGGCAACACTGAACATGTGATGAAAAATCAGTTCCTTGTGGAGTGTTCAAAAAATCAAATAAAATGCCATCAAGTATGATGAAAGTATTTCCTGTATTTAAGAATAATGCTCTGCTCTAAGTATTGCCATCTTCAATAGAATGCCTAGTTTGGATTCTCCTGTATCAAGTGAGACACATCAGATATAAAATACAGAATTATTTGATAAATTATGAGAACCCACAAGTTTTCCATGATGTGTAAAGGCGGGAAGGGGCAAAATGAGCATGATGGCACAGATCAAGGAAAAGCAGTTTCTCTTCTCACTCTGCTATTACTAGAGCACTTCAAATCATCTGATGTTGACCTGGCTGAAAAAATTTGCCTTTCTGTGCCTTTTTGCGTTATCCCTGTGTCCTGTTTTAAGGTTTGGTCCCTCCCCATGTGGACAATTTTAATTTCTGAGTTTTGTTTTTTCTTTTGTACTTCTCTTACTTGCATAGAGATGTTTCACTTAAAGGGTGGTTGGTGTAGTTGACCTGTTTCTTTTTTAAAACTTGAAATTCTTTAGAAGAAAAGTGTAAAGTATTGCAATTTTATTCATTGATATAATCACTGCCAGGCAGAGCTAAGCCCAGAAAAATACTGGGTATGTAGGGAAGAGATCAGAAGAGATAATCTGATTCAGTATTCTGCTATGTGATATCTCTTTTTTTCATCTTGTGTCACTTCTTCTTTCTTCTAGTTTGTGACCAGTACTATTTATATTAGTTTGTGCTATTATAATACCTTCTGTCTCTGTTTGGAAACAAGAGTTGATACAGTATCATTAAAAGCATCAGAGTTCATTTACAGACTTCTTGACTGATGAGCAAAACCTATCCTTTTGAGTATACTGTTAAAAAGGTAACATTATTGTTCATTTCTGCTACCTCAGCAACAGAGGTAGACATTCTGCATTAATTTCTGTATTATAATAATTTATTTATTGATCCATTTCAGTGGCTGGTAGTAAATGTATAGCTATTTCTTTATCTCCTAAAATTGTCTTGTTTGTAATCAGACAATACCAAATGTGGCTTCCAGTTTTTGTCACCTTTAGTTAGCCCCAAATTAGTCAGAATGTATTTCAGGAGCACAGTGCAAGTTTTTGTGGTACCACCTTGCTAACAATCTGCCAGAATGTCTAAGATTAATGGGATATGTTTGTAGTCTCCTAAATGCATCATGCCAGGTCTTGCATATCTTCCCAAATCCATTAGCTAAAACCCAGCATCAGGACACTGGGGTAACTGCAGGGCAGCACCAGAGCGTGTAGTGGTTAAGCCAGCCCCAGTTAGATGTTGCAGGTGCTTTTTTAAGAAACTGGAGGGTACTCTGATATTTGCCATTGATTAGATGGATGCAGCAAAGCTGCCAAGAGGTTAAGTTGGGACATACTTGAGGCCTCATTTTTCCTTTGTAACTTGATATGCATGCTTCTTGGAAAATAATTATGTTTTTGCCATCCCTATAATGTGAAAATGTGCCCTCTTGCTGTTTTTTGGCTCTTGTAAAGTGACATGAATCTTCACTGATCTGTTGCTTTTAGTCTTCTTGTCTCAGGAAGAATTGGGGAGAGAGGAATAAGGTAATGTCTGGTCATGTCACTGTCACCTCTCCCTGACTTCCCTGGCTTTGGGTCCAGCTTACTGAAGATGAGACAGATCTAGCAGGGCCTCGGCCTTTGGGTGATACTCTTAGATAGAAAAAAAAAAAGATGAATTATTACTCTTGCTCTGAAAAATCATAAACACACAGTATAATATAAATAAAATTTAAAATGTAAATTTTGAAATTACCTGCTGTAGCTTCTTTGGAACCGCTAGACTTATCATTCTGGCTTACTTATGCCCAGGCCAACCTGACTAAAAGATACCCCCAGAATCATATTGCCCACCAGCCACCATGAAGATGGGCTGTTGAGAGAGATCTGATAGACAGTCACTGTTCTTCTCAGAGAGAAAGCTCCTGATCCCAAGTAGGAAAAAAAAACAAATAAGAGACAACCAGACCTGACTGACAGCCTCTGCAGATTTTTCTCTGCATAGACTGTGGAAATTTTGAAGGCTTTAAAATATGACTCAGGAGTAGAAGCCAAAGATTTCTCCAGCTTTCCCCCCATCCCCTACCCCAAGAAGTAAAATTGTTTCCAAAATGTCCAAAGAGAAGAGGAGGGCAGGTTTCTGCCACACGCAGCATATGTGTGCTTTATAGCATGCTGGACCAGGGGTGAGAGACACACAGGCTCCAAGACCTTGGTATTTGTAGCTGAGAGTACTGCTGTACCCATTTCTTTGTCCATAACAAGGAGAGGTATTCAATCTCAACTGGATCTTCAAAGCCCAAAGTTTGCAATTTAAAATGTACATCCTTTGGGGCAGGGAAGGCCCAGTATATCCATTATTTGGGATGTTTTTGAAGGGATGTAAAGTGTACTTCAACTCTGTCCTTCCTCCTGCCCTGAGCCCTGCAGCCCAAGATTAGGATG
>NW_009953786.1:9241274-9276352 GCF_000747805.2 Chaetura pelagica
TCTGTCATCTTTTGTATGACATTTTTCAGGCTGTTAGTCTAATGGCTTTGTTTAATAGGAGTGCAGGGAATAAAATTTAAATGGATCCAACTATTTAATTTATCTTGGGAGATCTTGGTAGCAAAGAATTATTTTTATTTCATCCTAAAAGAAACCAACTACCTGTTTGAAAAAACAGAGTGTAATGGTATTTAAAATCTTTCCTTGTAAAGGTCTGGAAGCACAAAAGTGTCATGATGGTAGCACTGAGAATATCCAGTAATTTCAAGGAAGAAGTGTCTAGCTTTTGTTAGAAATAGTTGATAACAATATTCTTCAGCAGTGGGCTGAAGGGTGTACAACTGCAACACAAATACGATTGTCCTGAATGTTAGTTATCCTTTTTAACAGAGATTTGAGAATCAACAAATGGAAACATTGGTAAGCAGACTTGAATGCACTGGAGATCTTTAGATAAATAATTAGAACAATCATTAACTACATCCTGACAAATGAGCCAGGTCTGGAATTGCCACTGTGATCCTCTGTATCCTTGGTACATGTATTAGGAGGCTTCTCTGAAGTATGGGTGATCCATATGTTCACATGGACTTTATCCATGGTCCCTAATGTCAGCAGTCCATGTCATAAGGATTGTGGCTCTGGCATTATCCCTCTTTACACAGTCGTTTGGTGCAGCTGCTTTGACTTTTCCAATATTCAGATACTATCTGATGTGCACAGCTCCAATGTTCTTTTTAGCATGGAGAATTATTTGTCAATCTTGCTTTTGGTAAATTAAATAGATAAATAAAATCAGTAGAAATGGTAATTCTTCTACATCAGCTGAAATTGAACGGATACAGAGTATGTGTGTCCTGCTGCAGTGGAGCTCTGTAGCATCTTATCTTTCTAATTTTACTTCCCAATATGCTTAAAATTTCAATACTGCTAAAAATTAAGATGCTCAGTGTGAATAGTCAGCCGTGTAAATGCAGACATGTGCGTGGGTGGTGGGTGGGTGGATGGACGGATGGACGGAGAGACAGAGAGATGGAGAGACAGACAGACAATGGAAACTAGTTGAACTGGAGGTTGAACCAGCATAGAAAAGCCTCTTCTCTCTCCTGCCATACACCAGCAAAATAGGATGCTCTCCTTACATTACCACAGTGGTTTTATTGGATAAATGTTTTTAAATTTGGGTGCAGCTGAAGGAAGAGGCGAGCGCAGAGACTTGTGTGGGACTTAGGCTGTTACAGTCTGAATTGTACCCTGATGAGAAATAGAGTGTGATGACTAAAAGCTTTCATTAATATTTACAGCCCCAAAGTAATTGTCTGCAGGTTTGTAGCCATAAGAGTGAGAGGCTGTCTTGTACCAGTCTGCTGTGACACTTAAGATGGGATTTACTGCCTCCTGCAGCACATGAATTGAGAAGAGCAGTTTCTGACTGTCTGCTCTCTACAGCTGCCAGTCTTTGGCTCCTCTAGCAGTTGTTGGAGAGAATTAGACAAGATACCTAAGCAGGAAACTATGGGGGAATAATGAGGCTCAGTTGTATAGCTTCTTTTTTCCATCAAAGTCCCCCCCCTAAGTGGCATGCAGAAACAAGCTAGAATTCAGGAGGTATTTCCTTTTCTCTTTCTTTTTTCATTAAAATAAGGCCAGCATTTTGTCTGCATTGTCTGACTCTAGGAAAGTACTCAAGTTACTACTCTGATTTTGGCTTTTGATACATTTCTATAATCAGAGTCAGACACCACTTCCCTTGTGTGCTTGTCCTGTGCATGGAAACCCATGAGCCTCAAAGAAAATAGGGAGATCCTGTAGTTCCAGTGAGCTGACCCTTGTTTTTCTCCTATTCATCTCAAGTTGGCAGAATAGCCAGTTCACCAAGCAGCAAGAGAAGCGTTAGTTCACTAATGCATTTTCTGGCATTGCATAGAGGAAAAGCTCTTCTTGGCAATATTTTTTCTTTCTGGGGTTCTCCTTTGCTTTTCTTTCCCTCAGCCTTCATTGGACATTGGGCTCTGCATGATAAATAGCGAACAAAAAAAGCAGGCCTATATGACAGTGAGTGGTAATTTTAGGAATCAGCTGCTCTGAACTAATAAGCAAGTCCCTGTGTTTAGCAGACAGTTGAAGATGTTGTTCTTTACTTGCTGTGATTGTTTCACATTTTTTTGCATTATTACAACAGGTTTTGCATGCCAGGCTCCATTTCATTATGTTTGTGTGTAGGTACCTGCAAGCATCTGTTCTGTCTCTTCTTTCCTCCTTTGTACAAAATGCTTGGGAGATTTGTCATTCTGAGCACCATCACAGACCTTGTAAAGCATGAGGTACTTAGCCAGATGTTGCGGTTCAGGCAAATTCAAACCAAGTGCTGTGTAAGTAAAGAAAATTTTGAAAAGTAGGTTTGCTTGGCAGTGATTCCAGTTCAGTTTTACTGGTGGATGTACAGGTTTGGTGAGCTGAGCTGCTTGATATTTGACTTGAGAGAAGGGGATCTGTGACATTTGGAGGATGTTGCACAGATACTTTGCCCATGAGATAGGTACTTAAAATTGAGAGCACTGTTCCCCATAGGTCGTATAGACAGAGGCAATTTATACTGTCAAAAATGTTCAGAAAGGCTTGCACTGGAGTTGTGTTTTGGATTCTTTTTTAATCTGCCTGGTAGGATAATCTTGATAACTTTGAGAGGAAGCTTTCAGCATTTAAGGAAGTCAGATTTCATCATCATGTTGCTTTGTTCCAGTGCCAGCAGCGAAGGGGTGAAAAAAGGTTTAACTGTAAGAAGTGTCAGGTTTTGATTGGGCTTTATCCTGCTTCTGTACTGAAATGAAATTTCATGCAGATGCCTATCACAGTTACCTTCACAGTGCTCTGAAATGAACTTCACAGCCAATTTCATGGTCAAGAGGCTCTGTACAGGCACACCCCATGGAGCAGCTGGGGCACCCCGCTCGCATTCACAGCTCACAACATGGCACGGGTTCCTATCTCAAACAGCAGAGAAGAGGTCATTCCTATCACTACACAGGAAAACACTCACTTAAGACCACTTGCTGTAAACCTCCTCTGCCAATTTCTTTTTCTGTAGGTGAATTTTAGCATGCTGGAAAGGTCCCTTTTACAGCTTTGGTCAATACATTCCTCTGGCATCAGTAAGGAGGCACATTTTAGTATGCATCCTGCACGTCTCAACCCCACGTGAGAAGGTCCACACATAATGCAGTTCATCTTCTCTTGCTCCTTCTGCTCATCTCATTAGTTATGAGCAAAGAGAAAGACCGACTTTCTCTACGTTTTAATAGCCTCCAGGACAAATTATATTCCTTATTCCCAAGACAGTCATCCAGTCACTAGATGGCTTTATAAAATAATCCTGTTGTCTTGTGACCTTTGCTGTTCATTATGGTATGGTCAGGGTTTCATTCATTTCTCTCTGCTAACATTATTTTCTTGCATAAATCAACTGGAACTATTTTAGTAGCTTTTTCAATGATCCTGTTTTCTTGGCTCCCTGTGGTATTTTATTTTTTTTTTCCCTTAGCTCTGATCTAAAATCTTTCTCGTTTTCTGAGCTATTTCTGGTTGCTGGACTTGGAATTATTCATGAACTTGAAGATACATGCATAGATCCTTCCTTTGACTGTAATGTTTCTTAGATAGATATAGCAATTTGATTACCTGGTGGGCAGCAGTTTTTAAAATCAGAGGCTTTCCTTTAAATCTACTGAGCAAGAGCAATAGCCTGCAGAGCTCAGCAACCATGAGACACCCAAAAACTTAATGCTGAAAGAAGAGGGTGAAAAAAAGTGAAACCACAGCCATGAAAAACACACACAGAAATACTCTGTGTATTTTAGTCAGCAACCTGCCGTGCTTTATTCATTACTTTTAAGGAGTTGTGAGTATCTTTCTCCCCTCCAAGTACTCATCTCTGAAACCCAAGCCTCTACCATAATGGACTAAATACGTATTTCACCACGGCCAATAGTCTAAACCAACCATCATCTGAATCAATAAAAGAATTCCCATCAGAATGACAATCAGTGAAGACCATATGTAGCTGTACTTAGGTACTCAAAGGAGAAGTATGTAGTCGTTATTTTAAATTCCTGAGTATAAATGCAGATTGTCTCTTTGTAGAGTCCAGGGAAGCATATTTTTTTAACTCATATTTTTACTCCTTATAAATGTGCCTTTCGGTATAATTACTCTTTTCCTCTTGGCCAACTTCCTATATGTTTCTTTAAAGATCAGAAATAGAAGTTTCTTTTTCCCAAGAGAAGCATATAGACTTTACAAGGGGATGGTTTGAACTTTATAGCTCTTAAATGAGCTACTTCGTTCCTTTTCTCCCAGTCATTAAAGTAATTCAAAACTTAATTTTTTTATCTTTGTGATGATAGTGGTGAGATGGTTCCATTGTGTTTAGAAAGCTTAATGTTTGTAATGCCATTTCCTGAATGAGATTACTTTTAATAAGAGAACATGCCCCTCTCAGGTTTCTGAATAGTCTTCCAAAGACTATTTTTAGTTAAACAAAGTAAAAATATTGGATCCTCCTATTCATGAGAACTTCAAAAAATGGAGACGAGAAATTGTTCAATCCATCAAAAGTCCCCTAAGAAACTAGAAGCATTTAAAATATTTTTTTCTAGGCTTTCCCAAAATAAAAAACACTAGTGGTTTGTTTTTAGAAAGGCAGGAAATTTCTTTGATTCCCGGTGAGGGGCAGGTAGCGCTGTGTGCTCTTTGGTGTGAGCAGCTCTGTCCACATGGCAATTAGGGAAATTATCACCTGGTAGCAGAGGTCTAGAAAAATGGGAGCAACAAGCCTATGGACTTCCATGGACCAGATCCTTTTCTTGGATTACTTCTATATTTTGCAGCTGTGTGGAATTTGCAATTCAGGCTTTTGTGAGAAATAAATCCAACCATGCAAATGTAATCACTACTACTCCTTCAAGAACACACTTTTAATTGGTAGAAAGTCCTTCACTGAATGAAATTGCAGGGAAATGTGTTATGATGTATTTCTTCATTGCTTTAAACTTAGACGTTGAATGTACATGAATTCAGTTCTGTTTTTTTTCTTGTTGGATGGGTTGAAGACTCACCCAACAGAAGACAGCTTCTCTGTCATCCATAGCTTTGGCTTTGAGAAAGAACTTGAGCTCTGATGGATGAACCTTAATCTAGACTTCATGACTTTGAGGGTGACTCAAAGGTGGTTCGGATTGCTTGACAACCCAAGAGTCTGCACTGGTACAGTCAGAACCCCTAAGCCATGGTGCTTAGTCCTATCCACATTATTTGGATCCATTACTGGTGTTGCCAGTGGTTGGTGCCCAGTTCTGAGGAGATGGTCACAAACACCACTGCATCTTTTTTTCCTGGTAGCATTTCTTATGTTGCACGTAGTGTTAGAGCCTTGAATTGCAAAGAGTCTTGTGGTTATGAACTCTGCTCAGCTTTCTCCTCTAAATTTTTTTGTTGGTGTGAGATTTAATCTCCTTCTTGAAAGCTCTGAAAAAATACCTTTTAAGGAGCTCAAAAGAGTTGTATTTTTCTAATGCTATGGGCTGGAGGACACAGCTAGTTGTGAGTATGCGGGTCAATTCCATCTTCTCAACTGTTTTCAGTCTCAGAAGTTGAATGGGTTGAATGAGTTCATCCAACTCTCAATGTGTTTGCACTTAGAGACTGCTCTGCTCCAGGTTGCACAGGTCGCTCTAGGCCAGGGCTTTCCCAGAACCTGTTTCTGCCATATTTACTTAGAAAGGCCCAGGTTTGTTCAGTATAGGAGTTTTTAGTATGACAGTATGTTGACAGTATGATGAGGGTGCCTTGGAAGTGATGCCCTATATGGGAAATTCTGCTTGTAGCTGCTCTTTACACCAGAACAGGAGTTTTTCTATGGCAGTTCTTCACAAGCTGAAAAATAGATTCCTTTCACTAGGTGCCTGGCCAGGTCTGGTAACAGGGATCCATCTACCTATCCATCCTCTCCAGCTTTCTGAGGAGAGGATCTAGGAGACAGCACCTTTCCTCTCTCCCCTCATGCCACAGATAGATCCTACCAAAAGGAACAAGGACAGTAAGAAGCAGTATCTTCACTCCCCTTTATTCTAATTTGTACATAGCTGGATAGGATCAGGCTCTCAACTAATCACAGCTGTGACCAGCTGTTTCTTTCAATCTGTGAGTGAAGCAGAAGGAGGTTTGGGTTATTTAATCCAGGGAAAAGCCCAAGCATAGCCTTGGAATAGGATCTGAGTGCTGACAGATGACTGCCCCATCAGAAGCCCTACCTCCACTCATGCTTTCTTTAAGACCCACTAGGTCTTGAATTCTTCTTTATACCAGTGTTAGTAGGGGAAATGGAGAGTGCTTTTCCATCCATCACAGTAGGAAGTGCAGTAGTGTTCCCAATAAAAATGGCAGATGTGGTCTTGAACTTTTTCAGGGGGAAGATAAAAGTGACCCTGTAGTTCTGTCTCCCACATAAATGCTATAGCTGCTCTAACAGAAAAGTCCTTGCATCTCATCTTACTTCCTCTCCTTTATTAAAAGCACAAACCATGCACCTCCTCCCAGTTTGCCATTTAGGAAGGGTAAGATTTCTTCCTTTCAAATTTAAGTTCCTTAGCAGAGTAATTCCTGGTACTTGTGGAATTGTCTTCCTGTAGCCCCAAGAAAAGCAGGATAGCTGGCTTTCTTCTGCTGGCCCTGTTTTGCTTTTGGTTGTGGCTGCTCTGAGTCCCATTTTGGAGCAGCTGAGCCCCCACACAGTGTGTGTCATGCCCAGGACTGACCTGTGGGTTCTGCTTCTGTCTATGGGCACATAAAAAATGAGGAGCTGCAGTTCTGTTTATTGGATTTAGACCTGAATCTATATGTAATAAACATGTAAGAGATGGGAAACACAGGGAGTAGTAAGAGCAATAAGAAAGAGACAGAATAGCTAGCATTAGTGAAATCTGACAATCCTATATTCTATAATTGCAAGGTTTATAGGAAGAGATTATGTAGCTATTAATGGCATACTCTGAGCGCTTTTGTTGAAAGTAAAAATCTTATGTACTATATTAAAACACCAAGAAAACCTGCTGTTTTGTGAGATTTCATGTCAATTAAAGGTATGTTTAGAGTGATACATGTAGTGCAGTATAGTTTGCAGAAGCTAAAAACCAGCTCTCAGATTGCAGTCAGCATGAATAATTAACGTTTTACATCAAAATGCGGGGAAGTTGAAATCAAGGTCCTAAAGGGACTGAGCTTCCAAAGCTATTCTTTGCACTTCTCTTCCAACAAGAGAAATAAATACACTGAGAAAGAGAGCACAGCAGAGAGCAGAGCTGTACCACAGTCTGATACCTGTGCTGAAGTGTAAAGGGTGAGAGATTCAGTTTATGGGTGCAATGTGAAGTGCTACACATCTGGGGAGTGGGCATAACTGGCAGGGGTTTGGAAAACATGAGTGCTGCTTAGCATGCAAAGGAAAGCTACTGACAGCCTTTTCATGGCTCATAAACCCACTACGCCAACCCAGTTGGTGCCATTGCAAATGTATACATCCAGTGGGAGCTGTTGTCAACCAAAGAGGCAATCATCCTCGTTTGGCAAGACTGCATTTCAACTGCTGCGTGCCTTGCCTTGGCTTTCGTTGGAAAACAGAGCTTTGAGAAGTTAGGAAAAGTTTAAATGGGCAATTTGAATAGTAAAGGGAGGGCTGGTGAAAATTAATTCCAGGTGCAAAGAGACATTAAAGGGAAATAACAGAAGAAATGATAATAGAAGAGCAGAAAATGAACCATTTTCCGGAAAGAAAACCAAGGTACTTTTTAAATTGAAAGTATTCCCATTCAGATAAAGAGAAGACATAAGTGCTCAGCCAGTAGTTGTTCAGGTTTCCTGTCATTTCAAAAAGACACATGATGCATCTGCATCTAGTGTTGAACAGAGCTGCTAGAATAAGGTCTGAAGTGATGGATATTCAGGGTGCAGAGGTCAAAAGAAACCTTACAACAGGAGTTTGTTGGAAACTAATCTGTAAAATAAGAGTAGTTAGATGTGGATTGGGAATCAGGAGTGTTAAGTTGGTAATTTTTTTTAAATTAAAAAATAATTGGCACATTTAGTCAACTGCATTTTTAGGGCCAAGATGATTTACAGCCTGTTACTATAGATTTGCACAAATATAACAGAATCATAGAATACAAGGTTGAAAGGGACCTCAATGACCATCTGGTTCAACCTTTCATGGCAAAAGCACAGTCTACACAAGGTGGTCCCAGCACCCTGTTCAGCTGAGTCCTAAAAGTGTCCAGTGTTGGGGAATCCACTACTTCCCTGGGGGGGAGATTATTCCAGTGGCTGACTGTTCTCATTGCAAAAAATTTTCCTCTTGTGTCCAGTTGCGATCTTCCCAGGAGTAACTCTGACCCATTACTTGTCATCTTTTCCATGTGACTCGTTGTAAAAACAGAGTCTCCACCTTCTTTGTAGCTGCCCTTTAAATACTGGAAGATGTTCTGCAGGCTGAACAAATTCAGTTCTCTCAGCTTTGTCTTGTACAGCAGGCTTCCCAGTCCTTTGATCATCTTTGTGGCCCTTCTCTGGACCCTGTCCAGCCTGCTAACATATTTTTTGTATAGTGAGGACCAGAACTGAACAGTATTCCAGGTGTGGCCTGACAAGTGCTGAGTAGAGTGGGACGATGACATCTTTGTCTCTGCTGGTGATGCCCTTGTTGCTGTAACCCAGCACCCTGTTGGCTTTCTTTGCCACAGCAGCACACTGTTCACCCATATTGAGCTTGTCCACCAAGACCTCCAGGTCCCTTTCCACAGAGCTGCTACCTGGCTGGGTAGATCCCAGGCTGTGCTGCACTGCTGGAGTATGTTCTTCCAGATACAAAACCTTACACTTGTCCTTGTAGAACTTCATAAGGTTCTTCTTAGCCTACTCTTCCAGCCTATCCAGGTCTTCTGAAGGGTATCTCTCTCTTCCAAAGTGTCCACTTCTGCACTCAGTTTGGTATCATTAGCAAACTTTATCAGGGTACACTTGATTCCATCATCCAGATCACTTACAAAGATCCTAAACAGAAAGCACAATATAGCCATTGCTGTTTCCTAGGAAGGCTTAAAATCTAACTTTGTGATGGAAACAGCCTGCTAAGATAATCATGTGTCTGATTATGAACAGTGTTAAGAAATGACCTTAGAGAAAACCTAAAAACATCATAGATGGGATGGGTGGGTTTCAGACTTTGGCTATGAAATCACTCAGTAACAAGTAACGTTTTTTTCCTAAAGTGGAAGCTGGACATGTGATGTATCAGCAACATTAATTGATGCTGTGAATCCCAGACAGACATGGGAATGACAAACCTGGTTACTGTTCTCCAGTTAAGTTACTGTGTCCTTGGGAGATTATTCCAGTGGCTGACTGTTCTCATTGCAAAAAATTTTCCTCTTGTGTCCAGTTGCGATCTTCCCAGGAGTAACTCTGACCCATTACTTGTCATCTTTTCCATGTGACTCGTTGTAAAAACAGAGTCTCCACCTTCTTTGTAGCTGCCCTTTAAATACTGGAAGATGTTCTGCAGGCTGAACAAATTCAGTTCTCTCAGCTTTGTCTTGTACAGCAGGCTTCCCAGTCCTTTGATCATCTTTGTGGCCCTTCTCTGGACCCTGTCCAGCCTGCTAACATATTTTTTGTATAGTGAGGACCAGAACTGAACAGTATTCCAGGTGTGGCCTGACAAGTGCTGAGTAGAGTGGGACGATGACATCTTTGTCTCTGCTGGTGATGCCCTTGTTGCTGTAACCCAGCACCCTGTTGGCTTTCTTTGCCACAGCAGCACACTGTTCACCCATATTGAGCTTGTCCACCAAGACCTCCAGGTCCCTTTCCACAGAGCTGCTACCTGGCTGGGTAGATCCCAGGCTGTGCTGCACTGCTGGAGTATGTTCTTCCAGATACAAAACCTTACACTTGTCCTTGTAGAACTTCATAAGGTTCTTCTTAGCCTACTCTTCCAGCCTATCCAGGTCTTCTGAAGGGTATCTCTCTCTTCCAAAGTGTCCACTTCTGCACTCAGTTTGGTATCATTAGCAAACTTTATCAGGATACACTTGATTCCATCATCCACATCACTTACAAAGATCCTAAACAGAAAGCACAATATAGCCATTGCTGTTTCCTAGGAAGGCTTAAAATCTAACTTTGTGATGGAAACAGCCTGCTAAGATAATCATGTGTCTGATTATGAACAGTGTTAAGAAATGACCTTAGAGAAAACCTAAAAACATCATAGATGGGATGGGTGGGTTTCAGACTTTGGCTATGAAATCACTCAGTAACAAGTAACGTTTTTTTCCTAAAGTGGAAGCTGGACATGTGATGTATCAGCAACATTAATTGATGCTGTGAATCCCAGACAGACATGGGAATGACAAACCTGGTTACTGTTCTCCAGTTAAGTTACTGTGTCCTTGGGAGGGCCTTTGATCTGCTCGAGACACTTCTCAAATCTAAAAAATAGGTCACCCCTGTATTATCTCTTACTGGATCTTCTGAAAATTGACACCCTACTGAAAGATGTGGGAAACTCATAAGAACATACAGAATAGGTCTGAGACAAGAATATACGGAAGAGGCCCGGCCTCTTTTTTTCTTGGACTGGCAAATTGACTGTTTTGAAGAACTGCTTTTGAAACTGTTCATCCTCACCTTGGTAATTTTGTCTGTCTGGTGTCCACACAATACCTTGCAGCCCACAAACCTCAAAGTAACAAAAAAAGACCTCAAATCCAGGGTTAGCTTCAAAATCAAATTTTTAAAAGGGAGGGTGGGGATAAGAGAATAAATTAGCTTTCTGGACTTCTACTGTTATTAGTCTTTGTAGTGTATTTCAGTCAAGTTTGTAAAATTTCTTTGCATCACTTGGGTGCAAAATATTTTGATTTGTGATGCTCTTTCTGATTCAAACCACAAGTCTTGCTTAAGCTCTTCAGTCTACATGCACTTCAAATGTCTTAAGCTCTACATTAAAATCTTGAGATCTGTCTCACAGCATACCAATCTGTGAAAGGCTCTCAGGTTTAGTTTCCCTGTTTCTATTCTGGAACAACAGTTCAGACAGAAGAAGGTGGGAGGGGAGTGCATTGCTTTCATGCCTTAAGTGCAGGTCCCAGTGTCTCTGTCTCAACAACGAGCTCTTGTGTCCTGGAAAAAACTCAGAACAAGATCCCAAAAGCACAGAGTATCAGCAGCATCCGTGACCCGTAAACATCACATTTATGGCGCTGGCCTCAGATGTGACCTCAGCACTGTGACTACAGGCACTAATGCGCATGGCAGTTCATTCTCCCTGTGCAGCAGACTGATCGAGCTGGGACTGCTGCGACTGTTTTCCTCTCTGAAGGCTGAAAAAAATAAATGCGGAAGGCCTGGGTTGGTTTCCATTTGTGCAAGTACCACCTTTTTTGGGAACACCAAGGGTGTGAAACCAGCCTACGAAGCCTGCTGTCAGCAGTGGGTGTTGCAGCCCACAGCCAGTCAATAGCCATTAGGAGCCAAAAAAGGCCGAGAAACGTGGCCAACTCAAGCGAAAGATGCAGCAGCAAAGAAGAGCATAGAACTCTGGCATTTACTTCTGGCTTTTACCTCTCGCATCATGGTCTGCTTTTATTCGTGCTTTATTAAAACTGTCATGGCTTTATGCTAACAGGGTTCATTCCTAGCCAGTGATTATTCTGGTTTGAATCAGCAATGCTCTTGAGAATACTTTTTGTGGGGGGGGAAAAAAAAAAAAAGAGGTAATCCTTCTGAGAAATAGGAGTAAGGGGAGAAAAGAGCTGTTACTTGCATAATCTCAGAGCTGTGTGTGTTTGGAGAGGAAGGAGAAGGGCCACGTTTATAGTTCATGGAGAGCACAGCAGGACCCCTGGAACACAGATCTGTGGGAGAGATGTTACTGTAATTCGGGGAAGAGCAGTCAAAATATGGAAATGGTTTTGTTGCTCTGTTTGGCTTTTAATGAAGCCGCCCTTTGGGTAAATCCCTTTTTACTTCAGTGTTAGTTTTGCCTGACTGAAAATCCATACTCTTTTACCCTGAATGGGAAAGGCTTCCCCGGGGGCAGTGAAAGTGCAGCTGGTGTGGGACAGAGGGGATGTGCGTTAGGAAAGGAGAGGATTATTAAGGGATGTCAGTTCTGTGGGGAATGGCCCCAGCAGTACCAGTTAGAATCACCTCTCAGAGGAGTTGCTGCAACTCTTGAGATACAGTAACTAAGGCACCTGGGTAGCAGAAATGGTGGCTTAATGATGGGAAAAGGAGAGAGGGTGAGCAGGAAGTGGAATTTCATTATGTTTCAGCTGTGTGTTTATGCAGCAGGAAGCCTAAGTCAGCAGCAGTAGTAGTCGCCATTCTCAGTTTGCTCAGTGGGCCACTTTGATACAGGTAAGGCAGCAAAGACAACACCAGCCCATTGCTTTTAGCAGCATCTCTAAAAAAAATCACAGCAGTGGAACACAAGTGTCATCTTACGTGCTTTAGAGGCATCTTAAAAATGGAGGAGGGGGAAAAGGCATGGTCCTTTTGGATCTGCATAGAAGGTGGGGTGGTCCATACCCTATGCTGCTTCTCAAAACCCAGCACGTTCCAGTGAAATCAGAAAGTGTAAGGAAATTTTTGCTTCCTCTTCTTTCTACCTTCATGGTTTGTTCAGCATAACCAGGCAATTTCCAGCCTTGATGCAGCATGTCCCAGCCCCTGCACAGGACAGAGCCTTGTAATGGGTTCTCTCTATAAGAAGGCATTCCTCTAGGCAGTCAGGCACAAAGGGCTTGAACAGAATGACATGCTTTAACTAGACTACCTTTTTTTCCTCTGCTTTAAATGGAAAGATGATGCTCTCAGAAATATCTGTCTTTCTCTCCATTACCCCAAAGAGTAATTGGTTTTAACCATTTCCACTGGAGCAGTTGAGCTTTCTGTATCTTGCTGCCTAGCTTTGTTTTTTCTCCAGAAAGTTACAGGCAGTTGTATCTGGCAGTGATATTTTACAGGAAAAAGGATTTTGTTGCCAACGTTGAAAACAAACAAAACAGCAATAGCAAAATAACCAAACTTCTTGCAAAAACCTGAGGGGCTCAAAAAGTATTTCAGTTTAGATTTCTGATAGTGGAACTTCCTTTGTGCTAGAAATGTGTCTCCAGCTGTTCCCATGAAAACCCACCTAAATTTGGCACACTTAAAACCTCAGAAAGATTTCCATTGAGATGTGTAAGAAATTGCCATCCAAAATCTCTGGTGATTCTCTAAGTGTGAAGTAGGTGCACTGAGCCCTTCAGAGCTGTGTTCTTGCAGAGGTTCCTGAGCCTGTGCTCATGGCTGAGGTTAATATTTAATATACCGGTCGTGAAATAGAAACATTGGGCTGCTGTCTTCATAGCAGGAGAGGTGATGATCTATGTTCTGTCTTTATGAATCCAAACTGTGTGTGTGCAAACCACTCAAATCAGTTTTACTGGCAGTGACACACCACAACACAAGCCTGGGAAATTATATCCCCTAAAAAAAATACACGAAAAAACAACCAACCAAGCAAAAAGAAATCCAACAACAACTTAAAAAATAATTAAAAAAAAAAAATTCCACAACAAACAAATTACAAACAAACCACAAAAACAGTTCCTGCATGCTGCCTGAATGGCACAGATGCTTTTTTTATAGAGAGAGTACATGCTTCAGGCCAGGGCTGGGAGAGCTTAATGCAGCCCTGGCAGCTGGGGCACGGAGAGACTGTTGTCCCTGGGCTACTGGTGCCTTTGCCCTGTTGGTGTTTTGCTTTGTGGTCCTGGCTTAACTCTCTCCTCACAGGGAGGTTATTTCTGAAAAATATAAGCATACATTTCCTTCAAATGTGAGGGGAAGACCGTGCAATGGAACTGCACCAAGTCACCACCCCCAGACTCCTCTTGCTCTCATCTGGGAGGAAGAGTAATTTAAATTCTTCGGATTTTTTTAAGTGTTGAGACTATCATGATGTATTGTAACGGTTGCAGAAAGCTGAGTATTTTAATAACAGAAACTCAGTGAAAACCTGTACCCCCCACCCTCAGGGAATTCAGCCCTAGGTGTGGACCCACTTAAAATTCTCTGAGTGCCCATGTTAAAAGATAAGTGTAAGAATTGGAGTGGAATGAGTAGACAGAAAAGTGGGAGTAGAAGGGACCTTCTGAATTTCGAAGACCCTTTCTGTCACTAGGAAATTCCTTATGCAGCCCCTTTTGTAACCCTGGCAGTTTTAATGGACACAGTAATACTAGAGGGTCATCATTTATCAAAGTGCTTGCTCCTGTTTAATATTAGTTCATGGAAATGTTACTTTCCATTGAAAAAATAATAATTAAAAAAAAAAAAAAAATACAAGGCTTGCAATATTTCTTTTAAGCAGTATTACATCTTTTTATTTGGAGCTTTCTCTTCCCTAGTCTGTCATGCTTCCCCAGGAATGGCTGGCGGATGGGCTGCCAGCTGTCCAGAGCAATGCAGAATAATTTGTTAAGTATTATAACTTTGCTGCTGTGATAATCCATATTCCTGTTGAATCTGATTGTTAATACTGATCTTTACAGTAGATTATGGATTCCACTTAAGTCAAAGAGCATAATGTTAAAATAATACAGACTCTGATTTTTTCCCTTCTTTACGATCTCAGTAACCATGGAAAATTGTGACCATCTGTGTGATTCTCTGATAATTTATTAAAGCATTTATTTCACTTCCCTCCCTTTTTGTGTTTTTTTTCCTCCTTCTCTTGCTGAAACGACAGCTGAGGAAGCGGAAAGACTGGCTGCAATGCGTTCAGATTCTCTAGTACCTGGGACTCACACACCTCCAATCAGAAGAAGAAGCAAATTTGCCACTCTTGGAAGACTTTTTAAGCCATGGAAATGGAGGAAGAAGAAGAGTGAAAAATTTAAGCACACTTCAGCAGGTAACAGTTGTGGTCGGGTTGGTTTGTTAATCTGGAACTGCTCAACGAGGCTAAGAGTTTGTAGTGCAGTCCTAATTCGTATATATTTTAAGGTTGTTGAAACTTGTCTTGGAGAGATTTCTCAGATTCTAAGAGATCTTTAAGTTTGTTAGCATCTTCTTCTTTTAAAAAAAACGAAGTGACACATTAGGCGCTCTAGAATTAAAGCAGCAGCTTGCCAAAGCTCTGTATTCAGGTTCTACTACTAGAGCTAGAGAGTAACCCAGAAGAAATATTGCTACATTGATTTGGCAGATTGTGGGTAAAGGGAACATCAGTGTGAAAAGACAAGGCTAGTGGAAGATTTAGCTGTTTTGAAACTCCTGTAAGTGCTAACAGAGCTGTGAGAAAAATACATTACAAGGGAGTTGACATTGTGTTGAGTAACTTGGCGTAACCATAAATTATTTGTTCCATTGGGCAGGAAAGATGTGTCACTTGTTTTCTGAGAAAAACAAATCTCTTTTCCTGCCACACCCCTCCTTCTGCCAGGGCTTTCTAACACTCCTTGTTTAAGACTCTTTATTTAAAAAATAAGTATGGAAAACAACAAAAATGTGTTTCTATATTCTAAATTGGTCTGAGCAAGAGTCCCGGATCCAGGCACTGATGCACATGGTAGAAGTTTGTACCTGGCATGTTTGCTTTCAAGCTTTGTATTTAGATGGTTTCTTTTCTTTGCTCTTCAATGATGACTAAAAATTAGTGCATCTGGTTTTGCAAGTCTTGAGTCTGGATTGTCTGTGAGAAAGCATGAATTTTCTTCTGATTTCTTATTGTTTTCACTAGAACTAGAAAGAAAGCCGTGAGGCTATTTCTCCTTTAAGTGCCAAAAGAGGCTTGATTTACAGCCCAGTTGCTCTCTGACCTGTTTATTGTACAGTGGAAGCTTTCAGGCAAGAGTTGACCATAACTCTGGCACCTCAAAGCCTGTACCCCTGAAAATATCCCACAATTGCTCAAGAGGTCTCATATATCTACGTGCAAATTCTTGCATGAGGTTAAATGCAGAATAGGAGTTTTCAGGTTTCCTACCTGAAGGTGCTCTTTGCTGTGTACTGTTTAAACTGCTCTCCGATTTGTCAGAGTCTAATGAACTGGAATAGTTGGCTGTATTACTCTGGGTGATGACTGCATTTTTTTACTTAATAGCTGAGAAGCTATTGTCACCACAAATGACATGTTTCTGCAAAACAAAAGGCTTCTCTTTCATGTTCTGTATCAGTCATAACCATTGTGCAGTCTAGCAGGATTTCCATGAAAACTGTGTAGCTCTTAAGGGTATGTGGTTGCTGCAGTGATAGCTTGATAGCTACTTTGAAGCTAGTCCCAGCATGCTGAGTCAGTTGGTTCTAACTAGGATAACCACGGCAGTTCAGAACATACCATGGGTTGTAAAAGCCTGCCTAGTATTTATTTGTATGGCTTATCCAGCTCCTGGCTGAGTTGCATACTGCTGTGGTTAGACCAATTAATTTGCTGGCTTGAATATGCCTGCAGAGTCTGCTCGGGGCATTACAAGAAGTGTTGTGTAGATTTGCCCCATTTACCAAAACATTTGGAAAGTACACAGTGATTAAAACCAGAGTAAAAAACATGTATTTCCTTTTCTCAGAGGAGAAGGAAGTTTTATCAGACCTATCAGCAGATCAGCTCTCCTGGTGAGAGGGATGTCAGTCTGAAGAAGTAATTTAAAAGCTGGGTCTCCAGGTTGTAGGGAATGTTTGTCGATTGCAGTACTGGGTTTGATCTCAGCTGAATCCAAAGCCCTTTTTTTTTTTTTTTTAAATTTCTAATAAGCTAACAGTATCCTGCAGCTGCTCTGCAAAATTGGTATTCTTGTCAGTTCCCCTGCTACTAACTGCAGCAAAATTGACAAGGACATCAAATTTCCTGAGCACCCTGCTGGAGGCACTGGGAGAGATTTACTTCTGGACTGTACCAGAGCTGGGAACCCCACAGTTTCCATCATCCCTGACCCTGAGGAACGGGAGTCCACCAGGATCCTACCAGACTTCCCTGACCATCAGCAGCATTAGTTGAACTTAGTATGTGTGATACATCAAATTTTGCAATGGAAAACTACCATTTTTCTGCCATCTTTCCATGACCTCTCATCTAATACCTCTGATCTCAACTGAGAAAATATATTTTCTTTTTATGATAAATCATAAGACAAGTTTATGAGATAGCATAATGAGAGCCAGCATGAAACTTCCTAATACAGGCTTATTTTCTTCTAGTGCACTGATAAATGTGATGCTTGGAAAAAAAATATTTCCCATTAGTGTCCTACAGGCAAGCAACCAAGCCTTCCCGCCTGCATAGAACATCAGTAATTATCAAAAAATAAATTCTAATACAAGATTGTATGAGGCTCTTATTTGCTGCAACAATAGATTCAATTATTTTAAGTGTTGAAAGTGGTAAGGGTCAAAACACATGACCTTATCTGTTGAAACTTCTTTTGAAATGAACAGGGTTTTTTTTCTGGGAGAGGACTGGAAGAAACAGAGATTCTGGCTGATATTTAAGGGTGAAAAGTTTCAATTTTCTTGAGATTTCCAAGTACTAACATTTTGTATCCATATCTTTATCAGACCAAAAGCTCTGATTTATTCAGAGATTAATGCCTTAGTTCAGTGGTCGTTAGGCAAAAAACTCTTGAAGGTGGTAGGAAAAGTTATTTTCTGACACCTGGTAATTGCATGAGTTGAGATCAAAAACCTGCAGTTTGCCTAATGGAGGACCTTAATGTTATGCTTGTTATATATGGTTCCTTTCAGCACATCAATATTCATATTGTGACATTCGAACCTAACAAGTCTTCCATCCTCCATCTTCATTATTGTATTGTCACTGACAAGCAGAAGGTTAAAACAATGCATTTGATATATTTTATACGTTTACAGGTTATGTTGGCTCTGATATCCCTGTAGCAACTACGCAGAAAGGTTCAAGGTCTGACATTGTCTTGGTGCCAACTTAGTCACGAAGGTGAAAGTTGTGGGTTGTGCTGCAGGCATCTTGCAGCTGGGCTGTTCATGAGCCGTCATCATTAGGTATTCTGTAGTGATAGAGCAGGTAGAAAAGGTCACACTGCAGGGTGGCTGGCTTTTTGTTGCAGATGGTAAGCACCAAGTGAGCTTGCATCTGGGCTCCGATTTGAATGAGCTCTTCTGCTGGCAGGTATTAAGGAGGTTGGTTGAGACACACACCTGAGCTTCAGATGAGCTCCGTCTATCGAGAGGCTCCATCTCAAAGCAAATGGGGAGATTTTGGTGTGTGAGGGACACTAGTGTACCACGGCAGGGCCAGAAATGAGTTAGTTCTCACAGTAATCCTCCTCCTTCTGGACAGAAGTGAAGCTCCATCCCCCCAGCACAGAGCTTTTTTCAGTACAGGGATTGCAAATAATTTTGCCACAGAAGGTCCTAATGAAAGTTCTTTGTTGGACACTGAAAGTCCCAACAATACAACATAAATGCTCCTGATGGCAAAGTTACAAGGAGTTAGACAGAAATTAAACCCAGCCACAATGTTGTTCATGCCATAGTCAAAGGTGTGGTGTATTTTTCATAACTCACCTAAGATTTCATCCTGCACAGAAAGTGTGGAAACCTTTATTATGCTGGAGGGCTGAGGGCCCCTCACAGCAATGAGCAGTATGATAAAGCTGACAACTCTAGCTTTGGAAGCACAGCCTAACTTCTAAATGGCAAGATTGTATCAGCTGATGGGACAGTTTCTTATAACTGATTTCTTATAACTGTGATTTCTTATAACTGCCCACTTAGGGCAGAATAAACCAGGAAGAAACAGTGGCCTTTCTTTGCCTGAGCGTGTTTCTTTGCTGGATGCAGCTGGGAAGCCTCCAGCAAGTTGCACAAGATTTTTAAAGCCACACTGGGCTGCCTGGAGATCAGCAAAGCAGGTAGCAAAAGAGAAAGCTGACTGTCTCCTCAGCCATTATTTTTAATATCTCATTCGTGTTCTGCTCACCTTGATGTGAATTTGAAAGCAGTTCCTGGGTGTGCTATTCTGTTATTGCAGTGCCATACACGTGCAGGTCAGTTGTCATTTCCTGGCAATGTTTTGGAGAAGGAAATGCTTCTGAAACAAAGGAGGCTGAGGGAAGATGAATTCTGGGCTTACTTCAAGTATCGTTGAATTTTTTTATTACTGGATTCATCAAGAGCCAACTGCTTGCAAAAAAACCCCAAAACAAATATTTCAGCTGCTTGGAGGAGTATGAATAGGGGAAAATGTCTTGTTTTGACATTTCACTTTTCTGGTGACTTTCATTTTAAAGAACTGATGCATTTGTCTTCCCCCACCTTTGCTCCCTGAGTTGCAGTGCATGGACAGAGGGGAGAAGGAAGCATGCCACTTGTAATTTGGAGGAAACTGGTTGGAATGAGAAAAAGAAAGCAGGAGATGGTGAGAAATTATGAGGTGTGGAGAAAGCTCAGCTTGCCTCAGGAGAGGCAAAGAGTTCAGCCATGTTTGGGTTAGGTACATAGGCACCCTGTACAATGAGCAGAGAATGTCCAGTGTCAGAAGTAAGCTCCACAGCAGCTCTATTGCCAAGTAGGCAGTTGTCTGAGACAATCAGTAATACTAAAAAGAGAAAAGCAAATCTGCTCAGCTCAGCCTTTTCTCCTAGGTATTTTGAAATCTCCCTTCATTTGTGTCCCCGTTCCCCCTCCTAGAAACACTTACAAGTTCTTCCACAGGGCACTGAGGACAGATCAGTTCTCCAGTGCCACAACTCCCATCCCTAAAACCTGTGGGTGAGCCAGCCAGCCATGTTCTGTTCTGTGGCCAAAGAAACACAGTGACTTACCAGCCTCATGTTTGGGGTCCCCTCCTGAGAAGAGGAAAGACCCAATCCTGCTTCATTTAAGGCTTCATTTGCTTAGTGTAATTGTAGAGGTTGGTGTTCAGGAACCCGTCTCAAAGTGTAAGACTGGCAAGTTTGAAGGGATAATGACTGAGGCTGAACAAAGTAGACCAGGATATCAGAAGAGCCAAGAGGCAAAGTCAGTGTGAGCCAGGCATCAGCAGTTGGAAGGTTGGGCTGAGGGGCCAGGGCTGTCAGAGAAAATTCATGGGTTGATCTGCCCAAAGACCTTAAACTCTCTTAATAATTGTCTGTTCAGGGATGAAAATCTCTTGCTAGCAGTTACTCCGTTAAACTGGAATAGCTGAGGTCTGTGTGCTGGATCTAAAGTTTGAAGCCCAGTAGTGTAGACAGTGCCCTAAAAGGGAGCATCTGGGTTTTTTCAGTTTGCTTTGTAGGGAGGGCATACATCCTCTTCCATTCACTTTCACTCTCACTCAAGCCAGTTACAAAAATTAAGAGTGCCAACACAAGATCCATTCATGCAAACTTTAGCTGCCCCACTCCCAGAATCTGCATTGAAACAGCCATTCATTTTATGCTCAAATGCTATTTTTTTCTCTTGTTAAGCCTTGGTTTCTTTGGTTTTTCCAACCAGAGTTTTTTTTTCTAAGTGCTCTATAAAAATTCATATGTCAATGTGTTTATATAAGTTAAGTCTCCCAGTCAGCAGAGGGATTGTTTAAATTTGGCAACACTTACAGGCAAGGACTTTCAATGTTTCTCATGAATGACAAGAAGAAAATAAAATGTGGTAAATCTGTGCAATTAGAGTAACTGCTATTCATAAAACATTCCTGGGCTGTTTTATTCCTGCTGCAACACTTACAGGCAAGGACTTTCAATGTTTCTCATGAATGACAAGAAGAAAATAAAATGTGGTAAATCTGTGCAATTAGAGTAACTGCTATTCATAAAACATTCCTGGACCGTTTTACTCCTGCTGATGATAATTTCTAACTATGATAGGTAAATATTTTGAACTTTGCTTTCCAGAATATTCCAATCTGTAGAAATTAAATAATGTGTTGCTAGTGCTGGTCTGAAACCTTCCTACTCCCTTCTCCTTTGTCAGTGATTGCCTGGTATGTTTTCTCATGTAAAACTCTTGGGCTGTTAAACTAGTCATGCTGTACTTTTGGAAATGAAAAAAATATATATTCTAGGTCTAAATGCAGATTTCCCATATCTTCTCTTTGCATGCACTAGAATTTTCATGTCTTTTGAGAAGCTGGACAGAAGTTGCACCAGAAATCATGCAAAACTATAGGTAACTTCTAAAAAAGTTGTCCTTTTGCCTTTCTATAGATGGAGGAAAACTAGCCTGTGAATCTGCTTAGTGCCATGGAATCCAAGATCCACAGATCTTTAAAGCCAGCGGTCATTTTCAACCATGGAATGAGATAAACAGCCCAAAGCTTATGGTAGCAGAAGGCACTTCATAGAAAGGGAAAGCACTGGGTGTTGTTTGCTGCTTTATTGCCGAAGTAATCAGTGGGTTTAGATCTGTCATTTAAGCAGATTAAAAGAATTCAAAAGCATGTGGAAGCTGCAGATCTGATTTCTAAACAGAAGGCAGTTAAGGCAGTTGTCTGTTTTTGTACTTGAATTGCCAAATGGAAGCTCGTGGTTCAAAAATGTGTATTCCACTACTGAGAAGTATTCCTGAGGTCTGCAGCAGAACATTTCCAGGCTTTAAGAAGTGGACTTTGCTTACCTGGACTGAAAAATGCATTTTAGGTTTGTTCTAACTGTGTGCCACCTCTAATGGAACATGTGAGACAAGGCCCTTCAATGTGTCCTTTCTTACAGGAAAGAGATGTTTAATGAGGCTGTTTAATGTTTGGTCTTAATGCTAATTGCATTTCCAGCTGCTGCAAAGATTATTTGAGGCTGCCCAAAGTGTATTACTATAACATAATTCCACAACAGTGCATTCCTGTTAAAATAATATAATAATATAATTAATCCATTAAAGAATTTGTGGCAAATTTTGAGGATAGAAAAATAGATGCTGTTAATAGCATAAGCTTCTTCATGGTGTATGGGTTAGAGAACAACATTGGTTGGAGATGTTTTAAGAAGCAAATCAGCAATAATGGAATATATGGTTGGAGGGAGAGAAAACAAGTGTCTTTGGAAGAAGCTCATTCTTTCATAAAAAAACGTTGCATATCCTCAGCTTCTATTGCTGTGACTCGTGAATGTACAGTCTTCATCAGACTGGGTCTTTGCAGATTATTTTAGGATGCTTTCATTTAACAACAAAATGCGTTGAAAGCTGCTTTTTATTTTTAGTTTGCATTTGAAGCCTGGAAATTATATAGTATTTCTCAGACTGTTAGCTTTTGTTCTTCAGGTTTTCACTCCCCTTTTTAAAGATGCAGGGAGAAATAACATTTCGCAGTGATGCTGGAGCCATGAGACATCTGGTCTGTGATGAGAACAAAGACTGAGCAATAGTGGGTAGCTGCAGCACCCGGTTATCCCAGGGACACTAAAAAGCACTGCAGGTCCATTCCAGGAGGATGCTGGCTGATCACAGGACTCTGCTTTTAAGCAACTCATGCCCCGGGTCATTTTTGTTACTCCATCAAAGTAACAGCCATTGAATATTGTGATCAGTCAGTAATCCATGTTGTGCAGGTGCATGGGCTGGTATCGCAGAGGGCAGGTGCTTCAGCTGGGGAAATGTGCTTGGTGACTCCAGCAGTGCCCCTGGGTTTGGTCAGAGGTGAGCACGGCTCTCTTGCTCCCAGAGTAATGGAGAGGAAAACTTCTCATGCCTTTCAAAGACAGACATCAAGTCGTTTCTGAAAGCAAAATTGCTTAAACACCTTCACTTGGAAGCGCTGCTGAGGAAGTTTTATTCCTGGAATACTGGTTTGCTCTTGCTCAGTGTTTCCCTCAGGGAGGAAATGAAGCAGGAATCCCTGAGGCCAGCGGGGTGGTACCTCGATTGAGCCCTACCATATCCGTGACCTGATTGACATCTGACCCGTGTTATGATTGGGAAATGGGTTGGTACAGTAACGTGAACATGCAGCCTAATGACTCTAATCTGATGGGATTGTTTAGTCACAGTAACTGCCCTTTGTTTCCATGTCTGTGAGCTGCATTAAAAAGGCACATACAGCTAGATGTATAGGATATTGGCAGCAGGGATGAGAATCCCTGGTCCATGGGGATCTGAAACACAGGGAGCAGTCACCTAGACAAAACGTTAGCTTCATGAGCTCTTTCCAGGGCTGCTGGGGCTACTATGTTTAGGAATAATAAATAGTTGCTAGAAAGAGAAACTGAATTGACCTGTGTGCAGAGGTTTAATAGGAAACAACAGATTATTAATTGGGAATCAGAATATGAGTTGGGAATCAAATATAGCTTGATGAAGAACAATTTATTAGAAATCTTAGTCTTGGTCTTGTTCATACTAGAGCATGTTTTTACATTGTAACAAATTATTTAAACCATAAATATGAAACAGATTAGTTGTATCATCATAAGCCCTTGGGTGGTTGTTTATTCAGTTCATAAACTCATTCATTTTATTTTACTTCATTAAAGCCAAATCAATTCTGAATTAAAAACGTCCACACAAATGTTTAATGTGACATTGGTGATCCTCCTTGAATCACTTAATTCAGATTGCTTTTCCTGAGTGCCTGTGTAAGTAGCCACAGGAGCTAGTGTGCAGGAAAGAGTTGATCAGGTAACTACCTTCGCTGTCATAAGAGATGGGATTTAGAGGATCTGTTGGGTGAGAGCTATACCTGCCTGCTTGGACTGACCCAAGGGACTAGGCAAAAGAAGCCTGAAGTGGTGATTAGTGGTGAAGAGAGACAGCTGCTGTTGCTCTCTTCCACATTCTGTTGCTAACCCATCACAATCTCATTGCAAACAATGCCTGTAGATTATTGCGCTCTAAGTATTGCAAGACTTAATTGCAATTTCATCAGATCTCCTCAAGTGTTTTTTGGTCAATCTGTCCATCTGTAGGGTTTCTTCAGACCTGCAGCTCATTAAGTCAAGTCATTCAGAGAGAATCTTGTATCCCAGCAGTAAAAGATTATTAAAAACCCCATGTGATTGTAGTAGAAAGTCTTTTTAAAAATCTCAAATTCTTGCTAGAAATTAAACTCACTATTTTGAAGAAAAATAAGGGTTTTCTGAATATTTATAATTTGCTTTATTGATACCAGTAACATTTTCAGAATTGTTTCAATTCCATAGTATGGTGTCTCTATATAGGAGAATGGAGTAGTTAAGAATAAGACTTATTTTGGTTTCCATTTATTTGTGTAAGCTGAAGATATACTATCTGTTGTTAACTGCATCTGAGTTGTTTGCTATCTACAGGATGGCCCACACTTTGAGATAAAAGTAATGCTAGAATAGATCCATGACACTGAACATCAGTCAATCTTAATTTTATTCTTGCTGCAGTAGCACATATGTCTGTAGGAATATATGGAAAATGGAATATCTCAATCTCTTCTTTTGCAGCTCAATACGTGCACGTAGATTTTTTAAGAAACAGACCTCAATTCCTCTCAAAAATGTTTTAATCTGATAATTAGCACTCTTGGTCCTTTGTATCTTCAGAGATCTATAAGCAGTTCTCTCCAAGTTAATCAGGCAGTCCCAAACAATATTTTTTCTTTTGAAACAGGCAGTACAAATTATCCTTTTGCTGTGTTGAATGATACTTTTTCAACTTAACTGACAACATAATTCACCTGTTTTAAAAGAGAAGTTACTAGACAATTTACATTTGCCACTAGGCTACTGCTTGAGCCTGAGAACACCAATCCCTCACTGTTTCGCAGGAAGCTCATGGTCTCCATGTGCTCTTCATTAATTCCTTAGTTAAAAGTAGCATGGAGCTGACAGCTGAACATGCACAGATAAGCAGCACTCTGAGGAAGGTCCAAAGAGTGCCCAGAAATGTTGCTGCCTGAAGGCAGTGACATGTATTTGTGCTGAAAGTGTTTGACAATGGGTTTGATTTTCATCTTGCTGAAGCTGGTGAATTCCCCCCCACCCCACCTTCACTGAGTGCAGGGTGCCTGGCAAGCAGTTGCTGAATAACAAAAGCCTTTGCTCATACAGACAGGCCATGAAGGCTTCTGCCAGCTGCACAGTCTCCTCTCTGAGGTGCTTTGCTCCTAAAAGATGACCTTGGGACTCTGTGGGTGTTCAGCTCTTTGCAGCAGTAAGCTTTGTGTCAGCAGGCCAAAATGTTTCCAGGCTGTGCACATGTACTCAAAACTCACCCTTGCAGCCTTTTATATTTGTGTTCTGCCTCAAGACACTTTGAAACCTGTGAACTTTCTATCACCATCATCAAGAATCAATACTGCATTTACACTTCTATGCTGGCACTTAAATTTTCAAAGCTATACACGTACCTCTAACAGTCTGTGTGCTTTATGGACCTGATCAAAAGCTCTGTAAAAATGATGGTTGGATTCTCTCTGGTTTTCATGGGCATGGGATCAAGCATATGTTAAGTAGTCATAGTAGCATCCCTCCCAATTTCATATCTAATGAGAAAGAAAGCTTGGGTAGATTAAACATCAGTTAGAAAAAGATGTAGTTGGCTTTGAGTTAATATTCAATGGCATTTGGACTAAAGTTTATACATACCTGAGTGTTGGTTTTTCTCACCAGCTAGTGGCTTCTTATGTATCATCTTCTGTGGAAGATTTTGGTTTTAAATTGTGGGGAAAAACAGTTCAATAATTCCATGACCAAAACAAGTTATGAAACCTGGTTTCGTATGGGTTTGTCCTTCCTACATGTTTTGCTGTTTAATCATGCATCTAGGAATGGTAAATTGGATCAGTTTTCTCTAACCATACTCCCAGTTTCTCTAAACTTCAGAAACATAACTCATGTATGGTCTTCTGTCCTGCCACCAAAGTTGGAAACAGGTAGTGAAGCTGTCGACTAGACCAGCAAAAGGCAAGAAAGCCACTACTGCTGCTAGAAATACACAGGAATAGATGGGAGAAAACAGGCATTGGCTGGCTGGTACAGAAAAGGATACCTTGGCTTTTCTGGTTTTAGACTGGATAATGAGTCTAGGAGAGTAGCAGCACACCTGGCATCCTTTTACAACTTCAGTCTTGATTCCAAAATATGAGGGACACCTCTCAGCAAATACACCTTTGTAAAGAAGGCAAAGATCAGGACAGGGAACTTCTCAGAAATTGTCTTTGGAAATAGAGGTTTTTATGATAAGTGGAGAATCATTATGTAACCTCACTTCCATTTATTTTGAAAAGGAGGTAGGAAGGAGAAGGTATTCTTGACATGGTGTTAGTTGGAGGACAGAAATTAGACATTAGTAGCATGTAATAAATATTATATTTACCTGTAACTAACTGTATCATAGTTACAGTATCTTCACCAGAACAGCTGATGATGCAGGAAGCTTTTTCTCCCATTTTTAAAATTGGAAGCCCTTTATGAGCTGCCCTCCAAAGAGAACCCCGTGTGATAGTGAGTGTAGGGGAGAGCAAGGAGTCAAAACAGAGAGAGAAGAGAAAAGACAGCCATGGCAGCCACTTCTGGAGGTGCAGTGTCAATTATGCATGCATTAACACTGTCCTGTTGAGCATTTCAGTGCTCTTTGCAGCGTGATGGAGCTCTGTGCCACCTCACAACTCTGGCTGTAAACTGGTTGGAACATAGTTTCCCAAGCCCCCTGGTGTTAGCCAGGGTGTGAATGGCACTCTGCAGGTCTGTGTGGGGTTTGGATCAAACCCCTGAGAGGGAGAAGGAGGTTTCTCTGCAGACAACTGAATGCAGAACTGTTGTGGGAGTTCTGTGTTCCCTGTGCACGGCAAGAGGGCAGGTGTTAGTCAGGGTGGAACAGAGACATGACAACTCACCCATTTCTTCTGATTTTCTAGTTGATCTTGAGGTTTGTATAAAGGCTGCATAACAGCATCTGGAACTGTTTGTCTGTTATCTTTTGCTTACTGATAAGTGAAAAAGTGCTTCCTCAGTCTTCCAGTAGGGTGTTAGGCTTTGGCCATCCTCATCCTGGTTACCCAGAACAGTACCTTGAAAAATGGCTATAATTTTACGGATCTGTGGTTTATTTTCAAGAATTTACAGCCTGTATCATTGGCTAGGAAGCATACAACATCAGCCAAGATCTAATATTCTGAGTTATACAAAAAGATGACACTTTGCAGTATTTGATCTCAGCAATTGTTCTTTGGATCATGTCTCATTCAGCCCTTGAATTAATAGTATTTGAAAATTTCACGTTTGTACCTTAATTAATTTGGAAAGAACAATGGCAAAGGAAAGGAGTATCTTGATTGTAGAATGAATAACTGATGTACTTTTTTTTCTTGTGAAAAAGGAACAGGTGAATGCCCACCATAACCCCTGTCAGTTGTAAATCCCCTACTACTCCACTGATGTTGTATTCTCTGATGATGATCTGGTAATTGAAAGACTCTGCAAATCTTTTCTGGCTTTTATTTACTTATTAACTAAAGGAATTATAGTTCTTTATCTCTATAGTCTCATTCAGCCGTTGCTACAGATGCTTTTTTCCTCTTGCTGAAAGTAATTAATGTATGAGCTGCTCTTAGACCTCCACCATCACCAGGAATGGGTGTACTGTAATGGCCTCAGTCCATCCTAGAAGGGGAGCTGAATGCTATGAAGAATGGAAGGTAGAATCTGAGTCCCTGCTCCATGTGTTTACAGTATTTCTTGGTGTACATACACCCCAGTATACAGCATATGTCTTGAGAGTTCACAGAACCCAGTTTGGTAGAGAAGTGAAGATCACTATAGAAAATTCATGTGTGTTGGTTTATAAAATAAAAGAATGCAATCGGTGACAGCTACTCTCCTTAATTAGTGACAGTTCTAAACTGACCCTACAATCAATCAGGCTCCTAACATAGAAGTCCATCAGACTGTCAGCACCGATGCAAAAGCTCTAGTACATATACTGATCCCTTATAGTAACGAAGTCCATACAATATCTTTTTTTTTTATATGTGATGTTTATGCCCCAGAAAGCTTGTAGTTTGGAATGGGTACCTCTAAATATTGATGTTGAGTTTTTGCATCTGAATCTGCAAGGGCGTTGTGCTGAAATGAGAGGCCTGTGATGCTGTGGTATTTCTGGCATTAATGTGCAGACAATGTTCCTGCAGGCTAAAATGTGCTGCAAGTAGCTGACAAAACCAATTAAAATCTCCCCATTTGTTAGTCTGGCAGGTTAGTCCATTTTCTGATTTCACTGCAAGAGTTGTGAGACTGACTTAACTACCCTCATTTGAGTGGCATTTAGATCAAGGCCAGTCTCTGCTGTGTCATAGTGTCACACCTTCTGAACTCGCAGAGCTGAGATTGAATTGGTGCCATTGAATTAACAAGTATAAAGCTAATTCATATCTTGGTCAAGTTGTTTTAGTTAGGATTATATTGCATCTATTGGGAGGGAGTTAGCTGAGCTCCTGTTGCAGAAGGTCATAAGCCAGCCCCGCCACCACTAACTTCCACCCATTGGGAACCACTGACAGCATCCCATGGGCATCCAACATGCTGGAACCTGAACCTGGGATTCCAGAGGACTTTAAGTCCCTGCTGCCAGCTAAGAGGTAGTTTTACAATTTCTTCCTTGTCTTCTGGCACTGGTTTGTTTGCTGAATGGAGCTGGCTCTGAGCTTTTTGGGGTGGTCATGACATCTTCAGGATTTGTCTCTGGACTTATGTGCCCTGAAGGAGAGTGGCTTTAGTGTGTGGTATCTGTTGTCTTGGTAACATGGTTCCATCCAAGAAATATCATGTGCATTTGAATACCTTTGATCCCCTGCGCTGCAATTATATTTGAATTATATTGGTCTGTTTTCTTCCCTTGCATCCCCTAGAAGGGGGAACCATAAAAGTGAACGGTGCGAATACACAGGGTAGAAAAGTGGCAGGGGAAGAGAGCTGAGACGCTCCCCTTCTGTGCTAATTGAAAATACGCCAGATCGTAGCTCAGTGCACACGTCAATGGGAGAAACTGGAGACGGGCTTTGAGGATTGTGCTATGCAATAAAACCCAGCAGTATCTCCAGAAGAGCAGAGCTCTCCCTTAGCCAGTGTTAGAGCAAACAGGGTACCAAAATGCATATTATGAATAAATTGGTGTTCATCCTTGGTCTGAAACTCCCTGTAAATTAAAATGAATGAAGTGATAACTGTTGCGAGCACATGTGGCAAGATATGGGCTAAGTGAAGTGCTGCTGCTGCTCTAATGATGTCTCGTGCTGCAGAGAAGCTGGATAAAAAGAGGGCTAATATTCAGGAGCCCGAGATCCATATTATAGTTGATTTGTAGGAAGTAGGGTAGAGTCTCCCTATTCATCTAACACCTGCTAGTTCTGTACAACCTTTATGTATATATATATATATGCATATGTCCTACTTTTTTCCCCTAGAATCTATACACATGTTTGAGTGCTGTCCCTCGCTACATTGCCTCCCTGCAGCAGATGAAGTAGGTTTTCTTTTTGTCTGTTAAATGTGGTGGTAAAAATTCATTGCCTTCAGTGACAACAGGTCTGACCCTATGTAAAAATGTGGTGAAGGCAGGAAGCTTTCTGCTGCATATCTAGGGCATTCCAGTTAGTGAGAAGACCATTTTAAGTAATGCCACCAAGGAAGGAAAGACACAAAAAAATGCATGCACATTTATTAGAGGAGATAACTATGGAACAAAATTGTGTTGTTGAATAACAAGTGGAAACAGTTTACAAAATGCTGATTCCTGGATCATTATTGGCTTATTTTTTTCCCTTTCGCTTTGCTTGAATAATAAAATGAATTTGTCCCATTTGTCTCCAGAAGATATTTAGTAATTTCCATTTGTTTGTTGCTCATGTGAGTGCTTCCCAAAATCTTTTAAAGTGGGACTACCTTCGTGTAGGAAGAGAGTCTCAAGAGCAACCAACCTCTCATCCTGTTCCTGACTCCGTGGCATCCCTATGATAATAGAACCAACTGCTTATGTGGAAAAGTAATATGAGGAAACCACTGAGGCAATTTTAGCTGTCTCTTAATGAAATGGAACAGCTGGAAATCAGGAAGAGCATGAGCATCATGGGACCAATCAGCCCTCTGTGGAGAAGCAGCAAGTGCTGTGCAAACCCAAATCAGTATGTCTCTGACGAGAGCAGTGCCGTACTGAGTGGGTAGCTAATACTATGGTGGAATGCTTAAATCCGAACACCACTTTAATTAAATGTCACTAGGTATTAGGCTAGGAAGTATAAATTAAGCAGTCGACAAGATTTTTTGAAACTGCAAGCAGTCCTGGGTTTACGTGAGCACGCAGACCTATGTTGTCTTGCCATCTGCCTCAGATCATTTTCATGCCTTAGGATGTTCTCTCCAGCCAGTGGTCCTCTGTGTTTTACTGAAACCTGGCCTGGTTTCCATTCTTTCAGTACTGTGTGCTTGGAGACTGCTCAAAGTGTACCCCTGGAGGATTTTGTTTCGGTTTTCCATCTTCCAAATCATGGGAGAATCCGTAGGTCAGGCACCAGCTTCCTCAACACAATGGAAGCTGAGTCTCCAGTTCTTCCCACCAGAGATATCCCAGACAGATGATGATGCTGTTTTCACTTCAGGCGTTGACAGCAGAAGTCACCCTTACCCGGGGCAGGGACAGAACGTGCTCACGAGACGTGGGGCGGTTCATTGCTCACGTTGCAGCCCTTTTACGCCAGGTAAAATGCCTACGGAAGTCCTGGATCTGCTCCAGGAATGACTCCCACAGTGAAGAAACTGTAAGAGACAACCACCAGGGCCTTGTCCAAAGCTGTGTTTGCAAGCACAGGCCTTTGAGTGTCTCAGGCTGGCAGCTAGGCCAGCCCCTTGGCTCACAGCATTTTCTCAGCTTGTCGTCTGTACCTCAGCCCACTGGGCAGGCTAGGAGAGGATAAACAAAGCACAGATTGCCTTAAAGTCATGCTAGCTACAGAGCAGTGCTAGGCTAAGGTTTCACTTTATTTTGTGGTGTCCTTTGAGAGCTATGCATCATCTTTCCCTTTTTTGTAAATAGTTAGCACCAGTGCCCTGGGGATAACACGAAGCTGCAAATAGCAATTGACTTTTGTTTACGTAAGATCAAGTTGCACTTGGCTCTACACCTTTATTCCAAATACCTCAGGTCAAATTTTGCTTGCAGTTGTGTCTAGGTATTTCCTGTTAAATCCATTGGATTGGGTAACACTGTCGTTAAAAATAAAAGCATAATTTTTGCCCCAGACTGCACTGTTCTTCCAGTTCATTTTAGTCTGTTCAGTTACATGTCTTTTAATTGTCAGGCAGACTCCTAAATTGAAGTGAACCTGTGCTCAGTGCTTTAAGATAAGAAGCAGGGGCAGACTGCCTACAAAGGAGGAACAAAGGTAGAGGCTGAATGAAGGTGGCAGGAAGACAAGCCAGGCATGAATAGGTATCTGATGGATACTTGTGTGATTATTGCATGCTCACACATGTGCTTACATTCTTCTTTCTAGTTTTAAAAACCTAGTCAACATCCATATACTGAAGATTTGCAGCACATGAGTTATATTTTGGTGGCACATGCTAGGTGTGGCTTGATGTGAGCAATTACTCTAGGATGTTATTACAGAATGTAGTGTAGTATGAAAAATATAGTCAGTCAGGTTAGGGAGTGAAGCATCCAGAGCGGCTTACTCAAGGGATAAACATAAATATATATATTTTTAAAAGATACTACGTAGCTTAATAAGCTGCAACAAGTAAAACAGGCGTAAAATGGTGTAAGTTCTAGTTCTTACTATCCATGTTTCATTTTAATTTGTTATTTTTGACGTATAATTTAAAAGCCATTCTAATTCTTGGCCATTTGCAGAACATTTTTAGCCTTGGTTATGTAAACACATGCATATTTCATATTACTTTAAATTGAATTTATGGATTGCATGGCTCTGAGTCGAAGTAAAGGCAATGGAGCACATAATAGTAGTAGGTTTTTGTTTTCAGCTTCTTCTAGCTTTGAAATGAGACATGAGTAATTTAGAGTCCTTTCTCTTACTTCATTATTGCTTCCCAAAATCTAGACATTGAGAAGCCTCTAACATGTAAAATATTTTGCTAGATTTGAAGGGCTCCTAGTGATACAGAAATAACGGTGATAATAACAGTAGTAAGATGCAAAGTGATTGTGGGACCCTATAAAATCTGGGAGCTTATAAAAAAGTGCCTAATCCTTCCAATCTCCTCCTATGTGATTTAGCAGGGATACCACGCTTCCTCCAGCTAGATATTAATGTGCACAGGCATGTGCTCTTTCCTTCTCTCCAGGATTGTCAGAGCCCATCAAGAGCTTCAGACAGAAAATTGCTATTGGAATTAGTTGCAACCAAAATACTTAGTGTCCAGGAAGCTAAAGAGAACTGAAAATTTTCACCACAATTTCTGGTATTTTGCATATCTGGATGTTGCTTCTGAACTGCAGTATTCAGAGGTGCCCAGGACACTCAAGCATTTTCAGCCGTTACTGAGTGAAGTGCCAGAGTAACGCAGAGGAACTGGGTTGTGAATGACTTCAGACCCTCATGGAACACCCAGGCAGGTGAAATTGCACAAACTGCATCTGACAGACTAGCTTGTCAGACTTGCACAGTGCTTTAAGCTCAAGAAAGCTTTGTAACATGGGGAAATCCATGGAAAAAGAATCAGTATAAAAAACCAAGCAGGTACCATTTTCTGTGCTGCCAGCACAGAAATGTAAATGTAAATCCTGAAAAACCTGTTTTAGTGCATCTCAGTTATTTTGAAGATGAGTGTGTATGTCCCGCTTCTGCTGGCTACTATATGCTCTTTTCCAGCAGTGGGCAAGTTTGAAGTGATTCTGTTTGCAGTTTCTGGTGACTTAAAGGAGGGGAATAAATTAACAGTCTGCCATTGCTTCAGCAAGCACACGGAGAGGATTTCATAAGCTGGCATCCCTTTGGCAGTTTTAACATTTAGATTGCCTTGTTTGAGAATGGCAGGTCTTTGAAAATATGCCCCTAGGTGTGGTTTTGTGGCATCAGTTTTTAGAGGTATAAAGTGCAGGTATAATTAGGTCACTTGTTAACAATGGACTTTTGAAATCCTTGGAGAGCTTCACCTATGACAGTTCTAGTCAAAGCCATGCATGTACCAGGTGTTCCTTGAACCTCAGTCAAATGTATTAAGATGGGAACAAGTAAATCTGATGCTCCATCAAAAAATTCATCATTATTTTTCTGAGTCGGGTTTATCACAATGCTAGGAAAAAGCTTTCAGATTTTCAAACACCTTAATAGGGATCTTATTCTGTCATTTCCCTACTCTGTTCCACTTAATTACAGGAGAGTAAAATAAAAATACTATCTTTATTTATATCTGTGTCCTGCTAGATAATAAAGGAATTGCTTTGATGTACTGAGAGCAGTATCTGACCAACAATGACTGTAATACTATCTGCTAATTAGAGGATATGGCAAAATAATGGCAGTTTTCTACTTAAATTAGGAAAGTCCCCTTAGAATCTGTGTTTCTCCTTCAGTTTGTGGGGGGGGGTATACAGAAAGCTTGCATCAGGTCAGGCCAGGCAAATAACCATTTGTTTAGCAAACAGGCTGGCATCAAAAAGACAAAAGACACAGTTCTTCTTAAAGAAAAAAATCCCTACTCTTCTCACCTGGACGCACCCATCTGTGTATACACACACCTCCAAACTCTTGCCTGTTAACAGTATTATTTTAATATTTGTCAACAGTATTCCATGGCAGTAGGGTTGTTTGAGAAAAGGACCAAACATTTTATTGCAGCATTTTATGGACAACAGCAGGAGATCACAAACCACTTAAGTTTTCATGCCAGAGAAATATGATTATGTATTTATAAAGATTAATTTTTAATAATGCTGTTAGCTACAAATGTGTCTAGATAACGTTTGGGTACAAATATTCCTTGAACTCTGGTGAAGTTCACATCTAAATTCAGAACAATGAAATATGCACAATATTTCAGCTAGGGCTGGAATGCATGAAAATGCCGGATATTAAGTTACTATGAAGTTTTCATGCCGGAATCAATATTACTGGAACTTCTGGTGCTTGTGTTACAACTAGGCCCATTGTTTGTTTCTTTTGACATGTAGTCAGGATAATGCTGATACTGCAAAGAAAATTGTAGTCCTATTATTTTCTTTAAGTGCATAACTCATGACAGTGCAGAAGTAATATTGAACAAACCAGAAAACAAACAAACAAACAAACAAACTTATAAATCAATATAGTGAGCATTATCTATCTAAGCATATTTTCAGAGAAAAGCCTTATAATCTGGGAACTGAAAACACAGCAGCAATATCAGGACTGGGGTTTGCAATATCGTCATCTAAGCTTCTAGAAGTTGATGCACAGTTGCCTATTAAAACTACTCTGAATCCAGTGTGAAGAAACCTCCATGCAATTCAGAGCCAAGAGCATCAGCCTTGCAGAACTTGCCTTTCTCAAAGAATAAATTAACTGGGAAAAACTGTTGCAATGAGTGGACAATGCTCCCTCTTGCTGTTAATTTTTAAGTGCAAGTCCTCTGTGGGAACTTTCCATGAATAAGGTCTCATGCTTCAGATACCTTTTTTCTGTGTAGGCTGTTGGTTTGTGATGTGCCACCTGGCTCTAGTCACTCTTTTTTGACGACACTCCTGGTGGGAGCTCGGACAAGCCACGTTCAGTAGCAGCTGTCCCACACACTGCTGCTGTGGCTGAAGCCATGAAGTCAGGTGTTAAAGATGTTCCCTCTTTGTATATGGATTGATCTTTTCCATTGAATATTTTCATAGGTACAAAGTATGTATTGCATAAGACTGGACATTTCTCAAACAATATACTTCAGAGCAAAGCTATTGGGAGAGCTCAGAGAAATAGATGGAGCAAAGGTGGTGGGAGAAGCATTTCTGCACTGAGGAAAAGCTTCTGATCCAGTTTTATCAGTGGGGCTCGATGTTATTTTGGTGTTACAAATGGGATAGAAACCTACTTGACACTAGGCTATGAGTGACTGACACAGTGTAGTCAGTAAACTTAGGGA
>NW_009953786.1:9276381-9358667 GCF_000747805.2 Chaetura pelagica
GCCATTTCCAAGACTATTTGCAATTGTTACTGGTACCTGTAGGAGAAAAACCCCACAAGATAATGTTTATGTTGCAATTTGTACTCTGTAACATAGGCAGGATTAATACCACTATGGAGATGAAGAGGCCTCAGAGGTTCTAATGTTTTAATCCTCCCAGATTTTACCAAAACAAACGTTTATCACATTTTGTTTATATGGTAGATGCCTCGGTAGAGAAACAATCACAGAATTGTAGAATCATTGAATCATTAAGGTTGGAAGAGGCCTTAAAGATCATCTGGTTCCAACCTCCCTGCTATGAGCAGGGACACTTCACCCTAGACCAGGCTGCACAAGCCTCATCCAACCTGGCCTTAAACACCTGCAGGGAGGGGGCATCAACAACCTCCCTGGAAAACCTATTCCAGGACCTTACTACCCTCATGGTGAAGAATTTCTTCCTTATGTCTAACCTAAATCTACCCTTCTTCAGTTTCAAACCATTACCCCTTGCCCTATCACCGCCCTCTCTGATGAAAAACCCCTCCCCAGCTTTCCTGTAGCCCCTTTCAGGTACTGGAAGGTGCTGTAAGGTCTCTTAAGAGCCTTCTCTTCTCCAGGCTGAACAGCCCCAACTCCCTCAGCCTGTCTTCATAGCAAAGGTGCTCCAGCCCTCTGATCATCTTGGTGGCCTTTCTCTGGAGCATCTCCAATAACAGTTCCATGTCTTTCCTGTGCTGAGGGCTCCAGAGCTGTACATGATATTCCAGGTGGGGATGTCAGCCTCTATGTTATGAACAGCCAATCATTTTTAGTGCTTATTTTAGCTTTAATAATCGTATTTGTTAAAAAGCACATGGCTGGCCATATCCAAATATGTAATCTCCTATATCATTTTGGATTAAATTTTATATCAGCAGTCATAGTATCCCACTTTCTGCTGTTTAGTTTTTTTCCAAAACTTCTGCTCTGCTCTACTTCCTCAGCACAGCTGGTTACGCTCCCCAACTCTGCCCATGTGTATCATCATATTCTGCTATATAAAAACACAAGAAAACTCAACTTCCAATGCTTCCATTCTGATTCCTCTGGTGGCTGGAGCATTGAACAGCTTATTACACATACCATCTAAGCCTATCTTGTTCAATTCATCTATATCTTTAAATAATTTATAACCATCAGGTAATAAAGAGCACCTTGTGTCATAGACTGCTCATTCTTTAGCATATTTTCCTACCAGCGTATTTTCCTAAAGCAGAAGCATAAGAATAGCTATGTTACTTTAGCATTAAAATTTAGCATGTCTAACTTGCATAAATATTAGTCTGGAAAAACATCTCTGAATTTAATTTTGAATTTATTTCAATCATGCATATCTTCCTGTTGGCATTTTCTTTTCATAAATATTTTCACAATTGAGTTTCACTCACATGATTGCCCATAAAAAGCAGCTGTCTGGCTGGCTGGATGATGTGTCCATGCTTTACATAGGAAGAGATGGTTGAAGTAACATAAATGGACAGGCTTTACCCAATCCTGTCACCAGAGCCTTAGCTCGGTCACATAATATAATACAAACCATTTGAAACAAAATTAAGTCTTAACTGTGGTTTTCCAACATAGTTCATAGTTTGACCTCACTGTTGTAACAGCCTCTTTGCTAGTGGTTGTGTGACTCCACAGCACTTGTCTGGCAGGGCTATGCACAGCTGACTACACCAGCACGGACTGTCCAGCACACGTATGCACTGCTCTGGGTCAGCTCCTCCATGATTTACCCAAAGAGAGAATTAAGACAGAGGATGAAGGGGGAAGGTCTATCGAGCTCAAATCACACCAGTTCAAGGATGTTTCACTGCTTCTGTAAACTTATTTTAAAATAAATTTGCATATTTTGTTTGCTATGTTTGGATATATAGGAAATATGTGAAAGCTGTAGAAATAACTCTTAAACAAGACTTTTTACATCACTGTAGATATTTTTATTGCTGTTTTTGGATACATTTTCTTTGGCAGGTTTTAGCTAAGCAGTGCATGATAGGTGTACAGCTTTCTATACTTAAGAAGTGCTCAGCACAGAATATAGGGCTTCAGAAACCATTCATCTTAACCAAATCTATTTCATGTGGATGAAATTCAGCAAGGAAATCTCATTCAGGTGACTTTACTAGTCATTAATATTGTTAGTTCATAAGGGAGCCCAGGTAAGCAGTAGACGAAGAGAGCAGTCAAAGCCAGAGTTGGGAACCTGCTGCTAGTGGCAAACGGAGGATGGTCAGGATGCTGCACGCCTGGTCTTACGTTGTCTGAAAGATCTTCATCTTAAGCTCAGCTCAGTTGATTCAAGCACAAGGAAAAGGTGGTGGTGTAAGGTGTAATTGTTCGCTTCCAGGCTGGGCTCTGGTCAGCAGATGCTCCCCACAGCCACACAGAACAGTAAGAGGGGTCTTTCCCCTGTGATTTCCCTCTCTTTCTGCAGGGTTTTCACTGTCCACCCCAAAGGCCTTTTCTCACAGTTACACAATTACTTAGACTTGTAGCTGAAGTTCAGTTTTGGCAGAAATTATATTGAGGAGTAGGACTTGCTTCTAAATTTTGTTCACCATTGTACTTTGAAGTTGATTAAAGTTGGAGTGGTGACTAAGCAGCTGGGCTGGGAATCAGAAAACCTTCATGCTCAGAGCTCTGCTGCCGGTCTGCTGTGCAATGCAGAGGGGCTTTTCATCTCTGCAAATTTCGGCCACCTTAGTGTAGGCAATGGCTGTACCATATTGGTTATCTGTGGGGTATCATCCAGGGACTGCACATTTACTGCTTCCAATACTGTACACTGTGTATCTGGTTGGAGCTAGCTGTGCCTCTGCAAAGCAAGCTCCACATCCCCAGCCTTCACCTTATCCTTTCTGACCTTTCAGGACTTGCTAAGTAAACCTTGCTCCTCAGCCTTGCTGCCCTGACCATTCATGTAAGCCTTCACCCAGTGATTTCATCCTGCCCAACAACTGAAAACAGCCAGGTAACCTCCCTTGTCAAAACTGCAAAACCATGTCAGGCTCTGGTGAAGCTGGTTAAGCTCTGTTTAAGTTGCTCAGTCACTGAGCAACTCCTTAAGGTCCAAGAGCTTCTTCATGCTAGAATGACTATTGGTAAAGAAACAAGCTATCAGCAGCTGGCTATAGAAAACATGAACATGTCTATAAATCAAAATTCATTTCTGCTTTTCTCCCATTTGTAACTCATTTAAAGAGATTTTTTTTTAATGGAAGAATTATGTCAAAATATGAGTATAAAATTAGTTAAGACTAAAAATATTGGGCATGATGATATTCTGTGCACGCAGGCTTTGGAAACCTTGTCAGCAAAAAGCTTGGTTAACTTCCCCCAGCCAGTTTTATTAGTAAGGCATATGAAAGGTCAAGCAGATTTCTTGTAACAGCCTAGTTAGGCTGTTTATTCTAAGGCATCTATCCCCTATCGTTAAAGTAGCTTTGATGCAATTAAATGCAGTTATCCTACAACCCAGCTCTATCTTTTCATATGCCTCCTAAGTCTTACAGAGAGAAGACTTTTATTTGCTGTGATCCCGTAACAGCAAAATAAACTGACAGAGAGTTCTTGGGTAGTCACAAATGATAAATTAAAAACTGTGATGAAATAAAGCCCACTGTTCAGTATGTTCATCACATAAAATAGACTTGACTTTCAAATTCAGATTTTCAGATTCTGTTCGTGTCTAGCATCTGGCAAGAGGCAGGCTCCAATTTTATTTTGACTTCACATTCAAGCCAGGCAATTGCCTCCCTCATCTTGAGGTTTTGAGATAATCATAAACAAAGTGATTAGGTGGAAGAGTTAAAGCACGAAAAGTTATCTGATTTTATTTTTTTTTTAAGTATTGATGATAAATAGAGAAGTTGTGTTTTCTATAGCTGGAGGCTTTTCCTGTCTCTAAAAATAATATTGATATTATAGGCATGAGTTGTGACAGCAGAAACCAGAACACCTACCAGGATGTGACTTTTAGAAATACCTGGTAAAAAAAAATGTTTTGAAATGCCATACTTCTTCCACTGTAATGGCTCAGATTCCTTAGCTGCCTGACTGGAGAACCAGGAGGGCACGTGAGTGATTTTTCCTTAGGCACCTCACCAATTTCCGTTGCTTTATTCATCACTTTTTCAGGAAACCCACAGCATGGCAGTGGTGTGTGCTCTTCCTAAATGTAAAATGCAGGCATATTAGGATTAGAAGTACATACACAAAAAAAACCTGTTCCTGTTACTGAAACTAACCTGAGAAAGCCTTTTTTTTTCATTTCATACTTGACCTAGTTGGCCTTAAAAAATTACATTAAAAGCCTGTGCAAGCTTAGAGATTTCCTGTGGAGCCTTTGTCTAAGCTTAGAGCAGAATAGCGTGTGGGGCAGGGTCTTGTGCCAGCAAGCGAGTTAACTGCATATTGCCTCACCATTTCTAACTGGACTCTGAATTTTGGTTTGGCTCTTGCCCGCTGTCTCCTCTCTGTTCCCTCCTGTGCATGCTTCCTCAAGTGATTTCCCCTTTCCCTCTTCATCCACAAAAACACCAGGAGCCCTTCCCGCTCCTGCGTGGCAGAAAGCATGAACCCCCCGCAGCAGCAGGGGGGCCAGCCCGTTTTGGGGTGTCTGCTGGGTCATCCCTTTGCCTCTGAGGAATGTCCCAGATAGGTGAGTCTCACAGCTGAGCCCCCAATACCCAGAAGTGTAGGTTAATAAGAGTATGAGAACCTCCGTGTCAGTTCAGTTTAGAGAGTGAGAAGCTCGACTGCTTTTAGCCATGTCTTTTTAGACATGCAGACAGTTTTTGCCCTGCCTCTGTAGAAGGGCAAAGTGAATTCAAGAGGACAGATTTGTCCTCTTACAGCGTTTTGCCCCTGCTTAAGGCCAGTCACTTTTGTATTTTGAATTCAAAGGACTAGACACAGCCCCCACAGCTGCTTTTCCAGGCAGTAATGCACTCACGGCGATGGACAATAAAAATAGGCAAATGTCCCCCCCTCACTTCCCACTGCAGCCATCCTGAGCCTCTTTTGGTAGATCCATATCTCCAGTTGTGACTAAAATTCACAGAACAATAACATCCAGTTCAAGTTTTTTCAGCTTATGTTTAGTTTGTAATTTAAAGTCAGTGTACTGAAAGAGAAATGACCTATCCCCAGCTTTATTCTTACTGGTTCTGTTGTGGCCTTGTCTTAAGAGTTCTGCAGCAAAAGAGCAAGGTCTTCCTGCATGCCCTGAGGCATCTGGAGTGACTAAAGTGTTTCCCTGACACTTTTATAATTCTGTCACTCTTACCAAAATTACTATTTCTGCAGCACCCCACAGGGAGACTGTGGTGTTGAGAGATGGCTTTGGATGTAATTCCATGATATTTTTCTTCACTTCTTAAACATAAAGCTGAAATGTATTTTCTCTGGAGTGTTATGGTTTAGGGATTCTTTAAGTAGTGTTTTTGAGCACTGATATTTTGTGAGATAGCTAGTCAGAGACCTTTATAAGACTCTGCGTAGATATTTAGTACTTTTCTAAAAGCTAAGACTTTTAAAACTGAGCACTACAAGAAAGAAGCACAGGCTATGTGTTACATTGCTGTATTTTAGCATACTGAACAGCGCTGAAGTGAGCCTGGATTTTAGGTGGTAGCATTCAAAGTGCAAGCACACAGTGACAGTACTACACTAGCAAATATTAAAAGGAGAGACTTCTCTGAGGGAATGCTTAGTTCTAGCTTATAAATGGAAAAGTATTAGCTAAAAATAAACTTTAAAAATAATTCTTAAATAAACCCACAAGGACATTGTGTATAGTTTTCTCTCATTAAAATGAAACCTTTCCTGTTGTCTAAAATTATCTTTAATTAGGATTGTATAACGTAACAATAAAACTGCTGAGGATTAGCACCAGTGGACACATTCAGCTCATGGGTTTAATTAGATTAAGCTCTTCATTGCCAGAAGTAAGAGATGGAGTATTAGGCCTCTTTAACATTTAATCTGGCAAATGCTTTATAATTGTATTTAGTATTGTGAGGGAAAAGTTTTTTGGGGGGAGGAAACAATCTGCAAACATTTTTTTTGTGTAATGTTTGCTTAGCTGTTTGTCATATGCTGAAGATTTTTTCAGGAAGGCAACCACGGTGGTGAGGGGGGTTGTCACATCTATGCACAGTCTCATGAAAGTCTAGATTGCCTGTAAAGTAGCTTTGTCAGTAGCTACCTCCCTTTCATCCCTATTTATCCCTGTTTTCCTCAAGACTCATGGAAAACATTTGAATATGAGTAAGTCTAGTAGTATTTCTAGTAAGTCATCGAAGCCATGATCAGTCAACTGCAACGGGTGGGATCACCAGTGCAGTGTGCTCTATGTTGAAATGCATTCATAGTAGTTTGTTAATAAGCAAATTTATTACCCTTTTCAGGGCTGCAAGCTGCAAATACCCAGTGCAAGCGCTGAAGATTCAAAATTACAGCTCCTCTGTCTGCTCTGGGTGCTAGGCCATCACAATCCAGTAACAGAATTCAAGTGTTTTGCTGATCCTTGTGGTAATCGGCACTGTTCACCTTCCAGCTACTTCTCTGAGACCCTCGAGAGCATAGGGCTGGGTGCCTTTTCACTGTTTCTTAGCAGCAGATCCTTGATGTAGACTGTGGGGAAGATTATTAGGGCTTATTTGGTTCGCCAGCACAACTGTGCAAGGTTTAGTCACTTCTTTTCTCTCTTGAGTCTGCACCGTGACAAAGCCCATGAGCTTTCCCACAGCCCTAGAGAGAAATCAGAAACACAGTTTCCCTCCTCCCCACCCATAAAGCACAAATGGCTAGAGAAGAGGACACAGCTGGATAGATGTGCTCTAGCAGTCACCAGCTAGCAGGGAAAAGGCAAAAGGAGCACCTTTGTTTAAAGGTATTCTTCATATTTTGCTACTCAGGATGGGCTCAACCTGACTGAAGAAGTTTCAAGTTCTTGCTCTCTTTAGGGCCCAATTCCTGTTTTCCAGAATTTAGTTCTGACCCACATGGCTCAGTCCAGAAGATAAACACGATGGTGTTTAACTAAAAGATGCTATTTATAGTTAAAATGTGAAACCAAACTCCTGAGCCCTAAAATGCCTCTTTCCCAGAAATGTTTTAGTAAGATTTTGGGAAATGTTCTCTCTGGAATTTCAAAGCAATCTGTTTTCCTGAATGCCTTTATTTCAACAGAAGAGAGGGATTGCAACAGTTTGTGTTGATGTGAACTGTGTGACTTCACTCCATTAGGAAATATAATAATGAAGTTGTTAAAGATTGAATGGGTTTTAAGTTCATAAGAAGTTTAAGATAGTTTTACCCATAGGTACTCAAGTAAGGCAGGGGGCTACAGCTAATAATCAGCAAGTTCTGCTGTTTCTAAGTGAACAAAATCATAGGTCAAGTCAGTCATAGCTGAAAGCCAGGCTTGTTTAATTTTGTCTTGGTGTACTTGGATCCTGGTCCAGTGGAACTCGGTTGTAATGCTACCATGTCTTTCAGTTAACCAAACCTGGTGATACCCCTACAGACAAAGAAATAATCAGTGCTTTCTTCCCAGTGAAAGGAGGTTGCCTTTAAGGAGTTTGACCTTCTACCACTTTACAAAATTTCATTGATGAACACAGTTCAGAGATCTAAACTGTCTAAAGGTTGTTCTGCTGGACTAATAAAATCTGTCATTATTCAGTTCCTTAAGCTCAGTAGTAAATTGTGGGAGCATTTACTGTGAGCATTCATACTCAAGAGCTACGTTACATAGTCTTTTTAAATAAAAAAGTTACATGAAGGCAATGTGCTCTTAAGGCAAAGCAATTTGTATTAGGACAATACCTTATGTCTTGTCTCACTGGAACTGGCTTACTCTTAACTGAACCTCTCATTACAAACCTATCTGAGGGAATCACTATGATTATTTCCAGACAGAAAGGTTAATATTTCCAAATAGAAAAAGGCTCACCAAGGTATTTTTAAATGAACTGCTTTTAATCATGAAGTTTTCTTAGACATTTTAAGCTTTTTATTTATTTATGTTGAAACCATTTGTTCCTCATTTAAATTCTGCTGGAGAAAACAGCTTTCACAAATGTAAGAGTGTTTAGAAAGATGGTAGTTTTCAGCTAGCTGAAACAGAACTTACTAAGGTTACAGGCTTATTTTTTTCTCTTAGATGAGTACTCATGTGAAAAACCATCATGTTTCAGTTTCCCCAACAAGTTTTGTATGTTAGTTGGACATTTAGAGATGGCATTTGTAATGTTTTCAGAGCCATCCTGGTATTTTTGCTCACTGAAGTTAGATTAATTTGAATGGAAATGGTGCTTTCATTACAAAATAGTTACTTTTGCAATCCCTAAGTTTCTGGGATGTGTATGGAACTAGTTTTGTTGGAGATGCGGGTGCAATTAGTTATTGGCCAGCTTTATGTGGGTACAGTTAACCAGATAATAGTGGTAATCACTCAACCAGTTCCTTCATTCACAGGAACTGACAGGAGTCACAAGTTAAGTTACCAGCTGGGAAGTAGTAGTAAAAATAAGAGTTGTGTTCCCACTTCATAAGCAATGGAGTGCTTTGTGGGGGGGGCAAACGTACTGTGCAGCAATCCTGTTGTATATTGCTACAAGAGCTATTGGGCAGAAGGGCAATGATGCTCCATCCTCTGGCATTAGCCACCCAAGGGTGCTGAGGGAGCCTTATCCGTGGATCAAGCAGTAAGCACAGATGTGGAGTTTGCCTCAGATTTCCAACAGGAATAGTTCCAGAGAGAGAGGATGTTAAGACACTGCTCTAATATTTGAGCTCTTTGATCTTCTGTGACAGAAGCTGCTGTTGAAATGCAAATGATTTATTAATTACAGTGCAGCACCTCACGGGGTAGGAGAATTGGGTTGTGCTGTAATTTATGAGTCCAGCAAAACAACCTTCTGAAATTTTACAAGAACTGAGGAGCCTGGGGAAAAAAAATGAGTACTCAAGCCCAGATTTCGCAAAGCAATTAAGCACCTGCTTTATCAGCTTGGCAAAGGAATGGCCTCCCCTTTTCTCCAGTTGCTCTCTGTGTAGTTATTGCATGTTTCCAGGTACTGAAGGAGAGGAAAAGAATCAAAGAATGAGAGAGGAAAATCTTCCTGGGAAAAGTGCAAATTCAGCAAAAAGGAACAATCATTCTTCTTGGATGTGGTTGTCTTTCCCGCTAAGAAGAAGCTTGCCTGGAATTTGATAATTTTGTTTGGGTACAAGGAACCTTTGAGCCAGACTCATCCCCAAGTCAGCTTGTAAAACTTAAGCATTTTACACTTTAAAGGGAGCATTTTATTGTACTCATAAAAACTGGCTTGAATTAGTATTTTTTTCAGCAAGACATTGAAATAAGTCTGTATTTTTTAAAAATCACTCAAAACTCTTATAATACTATGGAAAACATCACCTTTCCACTCTAGGAAGCAAGGTTAAAAGGCTGCCTGTGTTGGTGGCATAAGGAATACTGACCCTGCACCATGCCTGTGTGGTTAAGTTAATGTGATGTGAGTAACATATTCTTTTTTGCACCCCTTGTCACTTCAGTGAAATAAGCAGACTCCTGTTTCTTTTTTATTTAAAAAAAGAGTTACCAGTAGTCCACAGTCAATGAACACCCACTGATGGCCATGCTCTTCTTTTGCTACTTCAAATACCTCTGCAGCACAGTGTCCTGTGAATGTGAGGATATGTTTAGGGGACTGTAGAGTACAAAAATCAAAATGCAGCTATTAGCAAAATTGAACAGAAGGAAAATTCCCATATTTATATGTTTATTTATTCATAGTTGCCAGAAAACTGATTTCTATTGTATTTTCCATTACACACACTTTGGGAAAAGGTAGGAAGAACTTTCTTGCATTATCAAGCTCTTTGCTTTGCAAACATGGTAAGCTAATGAATTCCATCAAGGGTAAATTAATAAATAATAAAGATTTCACCTAACAGGCTTGGCTCATCTCTTTTTTTTTTTTTTCCTTGAAAATTAATATACAGCTTTTATTTTAGAAAACTCTTTAAAATATCTAAGCCAAAATTGGTCTTTTTTTTTTCCCAACTTCTGGTATCTACTCTGTCTTGAACATCATGAGAGTTGCTGTGAGAATTTCCCTTGCAGCTGTTGTCAATGTACGTGCCCAATCCTAGAGCAGCTTCGTTCAAGGCCAAGCTGTAAAGGAGAGGAGCATGGTCACCTCCTTCAACACAGTGATATCATCATGCAGGGTCTGTGCTTCACTGAAGGAACATCTGGATTTTGCTCTTACTGAATAGTGAAGGTTAGGTTCTTCATATTTGTTTGTCCCTTGTGGTTTACAACCTTTCTAGCGAAACCAGCAGAGCCGTGGAGAGTGTTAGTAAATGGCTACAGTACCTGCTGTATTCTCTAAACTTAAGTTATACCTTTACTACATCACTATCATTAGTCATAGTGCTAAGGATTGTGTTTCAGACAGAGGAAGGCAGGCGTTAAGAGCTATCTGCAGTCAGTGAAGGTACCTCAGTAATTTTCACAAGAACAAGGACACGAACGTAGCCTTTGGGTCAAGTTTCACCTCGAACAATTATTTCAGCCTTCCCTTTTCATACTTTGCCCGTGCAATTTCAACTGATGATTTTTTTTTTTGTTTGCATTACTTCAGGAGTATCTGTGCTGTGTGGCTAACACACAGCAATTACTGCTTCCCACCCCACGACTGGCTGCACTTCAGGGGTGGCTAAGTAATCTGTTTATGTAGGCTCAGGATGTATTGCCATCCTTCTGATGAAAGATGCAATACCAAAAGCAATTTTAATGTCACAATTTATTTATTTTTTTCAGTTTGATTGTGTTGTCAGAGCCTGTGCCTAATGCTTATGTTACTGTGATTGCTCCTCTTACTGCATGCCAGGTCAAAATAAAGGGATATGGCAGAACACAATCAAGAAAGTCACTTGAAAAAAAATTGCCTCTTCTTTGTAAAGAATGTGGGAAATCAAATGCATCATAGATTTTCCTTTGAGCTCTGGTGCCTGATCTTTGGTAAAAATTGCTTACAATGGGAGGAGGACTTCTGTTTTCATTTTCTTAAATGTAAAAGGAAAATTGAGGTTGTTATACATTTATATTTTCATTTTTTCCTGTATTAAAATGCAGATTTTTTTTCTTTCCTGGAAGACACATAAGCTGAGTAGTTCAACTTGTGTCCTTTCAAGAAGAGTGGCAAAAACTGTTCACAAGAACTGTTCAAAATTTTGTTCTTTGTAGCATCAAGTAAACAGGTATGATTAACTCTCTGGGGAAAGAGAACAGTTTTACAAAGTCCAATAGCATTACACAGGAGGTATCATTTCAGTCCCTCAAAAAGTTAATTAACCAAAAAAAAAGCGATAACCAAGCATTTGTTTACCTGATATTTCTGAGAATAGATGAAAGCAACAGTATGGAAATACTTACCATCTATCTCTTTTCAGGCCTTTTTATGTGCCAAGGAAAAAATCAAGTAGGTCAAGAAACAGTAATTGTTAAAAAAAAAAAAAGAGATTCTCACCCTTTAAATTATTTTTTTAACTGAAAACTTAACACTTGTTTAGAGTATCTTAAGTAATGCAAAAATATGTGCACCCTGCTGTATCAATTTATGTCTGCAATAAGCACATGAAGTCTAGTGAAATTTCATCTATGATTTAAGAAGGTAATGAGAACAGGATTAGGTTCTGTGATTGTAGTAATTAGTTACCTAAATTGAGCCTTTATTTTTACTCTTGAAAAAAAGTCAGAACTCACTACAATACGTTGAGATGGAGAGAAGCCAGCTGGCATGTCCATATCTGTCCATTGACTAAATAAATACAGTGTCATTAAAAAATGTTCTGCAGTTATGAAGTTATAATTATTTAATTATCTTCTGTTCCTGGCCAAGGCAGTAAGACTGTTTTGAACATGCTTCATTCCATTCCATATAGAAGACTGACTGAATTTTTTCATACAGTGATGCTTAACAGCTACACCTGCCTGACTTTCCCTTGATATCTAAAAGACAAGATAAGGGACTATCTGAGCTCCTAAGTATTAAAGATAATGCTAAGCATATTTTAAGTCCTGCAGGGTTTTACTTCTTAAGCATTACACAAGAGATGCTTGCAAGTAGAACCCACCCATTAGCTGCTCAGCAATTTTCATGCATTCAACTCCTCAACGATGTTTAGTCCTTGGCTTTTTTCTCAGATACAGCCTTCAAAAGTCTAATATGTCATCTGAATCTCAGGAAAAATAAAAGCTTTTTAAGAACTTGCTGCTTTTCTCTGGATTGTTTATTTTTTTTCTTTTTCTGTTGTTGGGCTTGGTTTTGTGTTTTGTTTTGTGTGGTTTTTTTAATAACTTTTCATTCTGCATTGTTTTATCTTGGCTTCATGGATAATAATATATTTCCGTGCTTGATGTCAGTTTGCACAGTTATTATTATACATAATTATTAGGTCAGGTACCACAAAACAGTCTCCAAATGCTGCTTATATTAACGGGCATGTCTGAACTATTGGACTGAGCTAGTAGTACCTTTGAAGCTTAGAATTTCTACAGCATTGACATTGATTTTTAGTCAGTACCTATTAAATAAGCAAAACAGGAAAACTTATGACTACTACTTGCTATTTTTCAGCAGATAAGTCCCATCCTAAAGGCAGGAGGGTCTCGCTAAAAGTCTGATGCTTTTCTTAGTTTCTCAAAGTACTTCTTCAAGACTGCAATTGTATCTGAAGGGTTTTGGAAAACTAAAAACAAAAAAAAAAAGTTTACTCAGTCTAGGGAGCTCCACGTACAGATCTCTGGGCTTTCAAAGCTTCTGTAGATGTCAGTGGGAGAGGCATCTAAAGAAGTGTACCACACCTGCAACCCAAGTTCATGGTTAGTTTCTATTAATCCTCATGGCTTACAATATGAATAGGTATACTCTTGCCAAGAAAACAATTTCCAAAACATATCCTTAAACTTTAAGCCAAACAAACTTTTGCATTTAATTTAAAGAATCTGAGATAATGTATATCTGGTTTTTTTCTGGTTTTAAAGTCTCTGGTCTTCCAGGTCCCATTTCCTTGTCCTAACACACAAAGGTGCCTAAAATCCTAAGAGGGACTGAAATCTTCTCCTTTTTAAATTCTAACCTCAATTGGTTATCAGCTGTGCCAATTACTGTATCTGTAATTGAGAGGAATTGCAAAATATATGATCACCTCTATTGACCTGGAAGTATTATCTAGACCATTGTTTCTCAATGAATTGGCTCTCAAACTGGTGGTGACCATTGTTCTGAGGCATAACATCAAAATGCAGCTGCATTGTTCAGCTGCATAATGCAAATATTTTTTCATATGGTAGTGGCTGTGAGAATTGCTAGAGTAAATAATACTAAAAAAAACCCAAAACCAAACCAAACCAAAACAAAAACGACAACAAACTAAAGAAAGTGTGCTTTGATACACAAATGAAATCCTGTGGAAAACTGTGGTGCAGAGGAGAAGTAAATGTGGGGAGAACTCACTGCAGAAACCCCTACAAATGTTAAGGGAAGGATCTCTCTTACAGCAAAGCCCACTCATAAGAATTAAGTTACATGATCCTGCCTGCACCAAGTCTCACCCATTCTAGGAGGTTTTGGTGCAGAGTGTGTTTGTTACTCCATCATTGCTGCAGAAAGACATCCAGGAGATAGCTTCCTGAGGCCATGGGAATTAGACAGCTGTATAACCTCATAGATTAGCTCCAGGGAAAGAAGTAGTGGTATCCATTTTCAGGAGCCAGTTGCTAACTTAAAGATCCTTAAAGGAGTTGTTTCCTATCTCAAGCCATACAAGCATTTGTCACTCACACCATGTAGGCCAATATTGGTCTGGAAACTTTCATTGATGATTCCCATATCAAATTGCTTATTCTGCTGTATAATTTCATTTATTGTTAAAATAGGAGCTTAAATCTCATACTCACAAACTGGGCTTAAACTTGGTTTAATTAAAATTTGCAATGGCTGAGAGTGAAAATACTTTCATTTCTAAACATTTTTCTGCTCCAAAGATTATTAACTTGGACTTTCTATAAAATGAGGTGCCAAGGGATTGTCACTACTGTGTTCAACAGGGCTGCTGAAATGACAAGACTGAGGTGTGGCATGATGCTTTGGGGATGCATATGATTTGCTGCAGTGTTGCTGCAGTGCAAAGAATGGCTCAACCTTGAAAAGAAATGTATCTCCGGGTTAAGTGCTGTGCTTTTGTTTGTAAACAAAGAAACATAAGGTTGCCATTGTGGCTTTTAAGGCTTTTACCATTTTAGTACAAAAGCAGAGAAACCTGTTGGGCATTGTAATGTATGTCACAGCAGTTAGTGGTGTCAGCATGATCTGTCTGTGTGATGTGTCCCTCCAAGCTCCAGCACTTCTACTATTTGTTAAATAGAAATAATGTACTAATATAGACTGGAAGATAGCTGGAGGATATCTGGTTCAACCTTTGCTGAAAGCAGGGTCATCTCTGGAATTACTGTGCATTTCCCAGTGAACTTTTAAATATACAAAGGATGGAGAGGGAGACTCTGGGAAACCAGTTCCAACATTTGCCTACACTTAGCATGAGGACTTTTCTTTGTATCTGATTAGAACATCCCTTGCTGCATCTCATCCCTTGCCTCCTGTCCTTTTTCCATGTAGCTCCAGGAAGAGGCTGTCTCTGCCTCTTTTGTACCCATGCATTAGATGGCCATCTGATTCTATGCTTCTCCAGGCTTGAGCAGACCCAGCCCCCCTGGGCCCCACTTGCACATTATGTTCAGCTGTTGTGGTGGGTGACTGCTGGACTTGCTCTACTTCATCAGGGTCTTTCGGGTGCCAGGGAACCCCAAACTGGACACAGAACTGTAGTACTATTTCTCTATTGATATGTTACAGTAGGAAGCCTATAATTTTTAATGGAATTGGAGGTATAAAAAGTTCTCAGTAAATCTTGATCTTTCCTCAGTGTTATCAGAGCATCCATCAGACTGATATTGCTGTGCAATGCTGCACTATGCAGCTGTGCATCATGGTTTTGTTTAGCATGCAGAAGTAAAAGGTAGACACTGCATATCCTGGCCACCCTTTTTGAAAGCATGGGAGGTGTGCAGTTTCTAGTTTGACTAACAGAGGAAAATTTCCAAACCAGATGCATTTTCAGTTTTATACCTATTTGTTTTGTTGCCTGCTAAGCAAAGCCCTACATACATAGAAACAAATTCATTTAAAAGCAGGAGAGTTCACATCACATTAGTCTCATTATCAGGCTACCATATCAGCAACAGTGGCTTTAAAATGTACAATATATGGGTAAAACAGCAGGTGAGCATATTTTGGGGTTTGCCTTCTTAAGCAGCTGTTGTGAACTCCTCTCTGAACATCAGGGTGGGTCAGAATGAGTTGTACTAGTTCATATTCACACAAATGAGATCTTTCCAGTATCTTTGAACTCAGAAGGTTTGTTGATACTAAAAGCTCTCAATGTTTGGTTGTTCAGTCAGTATAAAATCAATCAGTATAAATCCATTGATGGTCTGAGGCTCTACCACACGTAGGTCAGTCCACCTGAATTGGTGCCAGGATGCCTGTTTGGTGTTTAGACAGCTATCCAAATAATGCCACAGAAACCATAGGAATGTAATTCTGACAACAGTCATTCAGCTATGCTCAGAGAGGGGAAGAAATCTTGTTTTACAAACATCTGCTTTTCACTTTCCCTTCATGTTGCAGAATGCAACTACTTAGCTCTAAACAGCAATACATAAGAGAGTATTTAGCTCAGTATGTAGCTCAGTTCAGCTTTAAAAAGTTTATTTCTTCATAAAAGCATAATTTGGAGAATCCTTTTTTTTGTTGTAATGAAAGGCAATTGCTTCATGCTACTGGGGCAGAGAAGGCAAAGATTTGACAATGCTGTTGTTTTGGAAATGCAGACAGTCTCTGTATGAAGGCAGCATCATTACACTCAACCAGTTACGTAGCTCTCATTACAGTGTTGAGTTGCAGATTGGAGTGCCAGCAAAGTACAACATAATACAAAGGAGTTCTGTTGTAAAATAGTGCATCAGGAATTTTGTTTGTGTCTATTTTGTTCTTTCTTCCTCTAAGAGACTCCTTGGTCTCCTGTGGAAGATGCAGCTTGATTCTTGCCATTTAAAGAACTGTGTCAAGGAGGTAATTCTAGCCACTCTTCATGCAGACACTTGAACACCTGTTTCTCCTTCATTTGTCTGCCACAGCATTTTAGTTCAGGATAACACCTACTGTTATTATGTACTGCTGCTATGTTGTTTTTTTACCTCCTACCATAAGTGGGTTTTCTATATGCCTTAAGCAAAAATAAATTTAACAAAATCATAAGATCTACGGGTTGTATAATAATCTTATTTTAACATTTAAGATGCCATCACATGTGACCGTTGTATTTCTTCACAGTATATTCATCTGAAATGTACACCACCCCCATATTTTGTGTGCCAGCTCTCTACTCTGGAAATTCAAATATCTTGTAATTAACTAGTTTCAAGTAACCTAGCAATATTTGCAGATTATCAATGTCATCTTTTCCTGCTGCTTATTCCTCATTTGCAATTATAATCCCTGATATTTCAACCATCTCCACAGCAACTAATTATAATGGCAGAAATAGACTGACATCTATGGTTATTATGCAACAGAAATAAGTGAACTTTCACAAAAATAAATCATTCAAATCTTACTGATGTAAAAAAGATCAAGATACAGTTAGAACATAATAATATTTAGGTAGATTTAATCATTAAGTTGTGTTATTTCTTAATTTACATCTGAATTTTAAAGCTACTTCATTAATATTTTAATTAATGTATTTATAGCAACGTAATGGCACTTTTATAATCTTCAGAAAAATATTTCAAGGTAGTGTCAACTTTCATCAAACCTGTATTTGTGCTTGGAGCAGTAATTTGCAGCCTCTGATTGTTTTTTCTGTGAAGCATTAGTCAAAATCTGCAGAACAGATCGACTTTATTCTCTTTGGTAAAAAACCATCTACAGTTAGGTCATTAGGCAACACCAGGCAGAGTTTCAGACTTCAGGTTCACATTCCATTGGCACTTCATGTACTGGCCTGTCAGGTAGCAATCGATAATAACTAAGGTTTGTCCTATATGAGATATAGCACACACTCTAGTTTCCTAGATCTGAAAGAAAAAAAGTAAAAAGAATTTTAAAATACACCTTAACTTTCTCTGGAATTAAGGAATGAAAAATCCTGAAGCCCATGTTGAAAAGGGTTCTTTCCAAGCTTGGATGCCACACTAGCTAGTAAGCTACTTTTGCAACCAGCTCTACACAGGCAATGAAACCTCAAGCCATTTTTGTCATTCTAGCTGCCAGTGTGTTGAACTCTCTATTACTTAACAGGTCTGATTTAACCACACAAGAAAAATCCCCTGGTGTATATGGTAAGGAGATAAAATTCAAGTTCCTTTCAAAGGCAAACCAGATGCCTTTGCACATTTCTCAACAACTACATAATTGAATATAGTTTTGTGTGTTGGGATTGAGGATGTTTTCTCTTGATTCATTGCACACATAATTTAAAAACAAATACACTCAAGGACAGACTAAGTGGATCAAACTGAAGTTCATGTAGCCCAGTATCTTTTCTTGCAGTCAACAGTTATGTTTAGTAAAACCATATGCCAGCAGCAGGGAAGTATGCATTTCCCTGTCCCCTCTCATAACAAATCAGATTCCAGCACTCAGAAATTCATAAGCCAAAAGCTGCATCCAAATTAAGGAGCCATGTGTAGATTTTTCCTCCATTGCTTTGTGTCATTTGAACACAATTACACTTTTTACCTTAATGGATAACTCTTGCAGTTAATTCCACTATGAAAAAAGACATTGTACACAGAAACATCTCTCTCTTTTTTTTTATTTGACATACATGTGGGTCATTTTGTTGGATTACTCTGATTTTTTTGCATTTTGTAAATGATTGAATGACTGTTCATTCATTCATTAGACCTCTGCTGCATTCCCCAGGGAATGTTGCCCGTTTCCCAGGGTGAAGGCTTCTGTTTCAGTTGCCCGTTTCCCAGGGTGAAGGCTTCTGTTTTGTGGTTTGCTAGAATGCTATTTGTTCTAGTGTGGCCCATGGTCCTGAGCACAGAAGATGCAGACTGACCCACATCTCTATGTATTGTTATGGCTCCAGATTCAGAGCAGTGAGTTGTGACCATGCTGCGTGAGAGCAGGAGCTCACACTGCTGCCATGCATTCAGAAGGCAGAAGCCCTTCTGGCATCAGCTTTACCTCATCTCTGGGTCCAAAAGAGTGCAAGTGCTGTGGGGTTGCTTTGAAGGGCTGTTCCAGGCCGAGGGAGCCCTGTCTGGTTCAGCTCCCGCCGGAGGGTGTGTAAGAGATGTATTCTGTTGTTGGCTATCCTGTTTTATGCCTTGATTTTCCTTCAGGGGAACTATCTGGTTCATGCAGAGCACAGCTTAAGTGACAGTTACCATAAATCTTCGTAATTATCAGGGGACCAGGACCTTGGTGTGAAAGAAGAGATGACAAAAAAATACAGATTTATTACTACTCTTTACAGCTGTACAAGATACCCCATCCCTTTAATAATTCTTTTTCCATGACATTTTTAGTTCTCCTGTATCTTTTTGGGCATGGATAACCACACTTACATTAGCTGCAGACTGATGCACTAGTACAAGGATGCTGTATTTATTTCCTAATAATTCCTAATTGCTGTTTCCTTATTTTACTGCCCCAAGCATTATGATGAGGTTTCAGAGAATTCTCTGCAGAGTTTCTTCTGAGTGAGAATGACTCATTTAGCTGTTATTAAGTGTGTACAGCTAGGGCTGCCTTTTCCCAGATGTCTTTTTTGCTCTTATCAATGTTGAATTTTGTCACATGTCACTTAGTATCACAAGATCTTTTTGTAGATCTTTGCAGTCAGCCTTAGTTTTGACTGCAGTCAGCAAATTTTGTCTCCTTCCTGTTGCCAGCCTATCTAGTGAAGCACAGAGCAGGTTGCACACATCCCTCTGTTTATGGATGGGACATTCCTCCTTGCTTTCTAAATGTTATTAATCCACTAGAGGATGCTCATTCTTATTAATTCTTCCAATGACCTTAAAAAAAGGGGGGGTTAGAACTCTAAAGGCACTAACATGGCACAGAGCATCTTCATTCATTGACTTCTATAAATTTCCTGACTCAAACCCAGGATGATCTTTCTGCAGTCTCTCTTCTGTTAGAGGTCTCCTATTTCTAGCTCTATCTTATATTGCTGTTCCTAGGCTAGTGGTATGGAAACCAGGCTTACTGGGCTGTAATTCCTAGATGACTTCTAAACTCTTAAAAATAGTAACTTTCTATTTGCCCTCTGCCACTTTCCTGTCTTCCCTGGATTATATGCCACGCTTAATTAATTCATATATGATTTCCTGAGGAACTCTGGGAAGAAAACTGCCTGGTCTTGGCAGTTTGCTACTCTGCATTTTATTGCTTTTAACTTTACATCATATGAATCTACTAATTTTCTGTTTGGTTTTCTACATCCTCAACAGATTAACTTTATTAAAGTACTGGATAGTAGAAGCACACTGGAATACTGAGATATCAGACTGCCATTATACCTTTATTTTTTATAGTATTATCTACATTTATGGTGTGATTACACTGTAAGAAATTGGTCTAAGCCATCTCCTTTACTTCACTGTCCTTCCTGCCTGTCCTTTTCTGAATTTGCTTGTTATATCAGTACTTCAGTTCAAAACTGTTATTGCCCAAAATAAGGTGTTTGGTGTTTTCAACTCTGTTTCGCCATCCCAAACAAGCATCATAACTATGTTTCTGCACACCAGAAAAGCACTAAAATAACATATAATACTAAGTGTAGAAGTGCCTTATTCTCTCAGATAATTTAGCCCTCGCTGGAGAGGACCATGAAACCATTTTGTCATTGGTGGATTTTTACGAAGTACCTTCTGGTGAAATAATGGAACAATTCATACCACAAGGCAGGATAGTGCATGCCAGGTTCTCGTAAAGCTATTCTGCTTTTGTGTTACTGTAGCTGAGATCCCAGTCTCATCCTTTTCCTCTTTGATAATTCCAGAGGATGACCATGCATAGTGGTCCCTCTGTCTGGTAAAATTAACTTTTCAGCCAAATAAAAAAAGCAAAAAATCAGACCAAGACTCTGAATGCATAAAACACACAGAAATGTCATGTGTGGGTTTATTGTGTCTTGAACTATTACCAGCTTCCAAAACAGAAAGTAGACTGCACTATTTGGGGTGGTAAGACAATGGTGTTAAAGACACGTTGGGGTTTTTTCAGCATCAAGTCTATTATGTATCTACCTGCTAGTGCCATTGCACAAGCTAGAAATACAATCCAAAGATAATTGCTAGATGATGTGCCACAGGAATCTTCTTATTTTGGAGGAAGTGTCTGTCGCTTTGTGATTCAGTCATTTCTATAATCAAGTATTAAATTAATTATTTCCTCCTAACAGAGATCTGTGTTGAAGGGTTAATGCCAGTTCATTTTAATAACAAATGCATTTTTAAATTTGTCTATTCTTGAGGTTTTCTGTGGGTACCAAAATAGCAATGGTTTTCAGGAAGTATTTGAAATCTTAATAGCTTCTCTCTCAAAGGTGCTAACCCATCTTTGAATTTAGGTAGGTGTTTCTTAGTTGCAGGCTATTATTTTTAACATTTATTTTAACTAAGTGTAGATGTGGACATACATACTATTATCCATCTGCTTTGTGTGTCTGTTTGGGAGGCCGCTGTGTTCTAATTATTCCAGTGTAAGTGGAAGAACTGTTTCCTAACTGTAATTTACTACAACAGCATTGTTTGTGTAAAAACACACTTTGGGTAATGGGCAGGTTTAAGTTAGCTCAAATCCCTCTCTGCTGAAATAGAAGCAACCAGCAGACCAAGCTTTCTTCGTAGTAGCCTAAGTAAGATTTTGGTTTTTGTAAGATTTTTGTGCCATAATGCACTGGTTTTACACATCTCTCTGACTGTGGGTACCAGGCATTACATGTTCATAAAATTACAGTTGTAATGTAAGCTCAAGCTGTTATACAATCTACACAGCAGTTTGCTGTTACTGTAGAAAAGGTCACAGAATAACTGAATAGTTAGGGTTGGAAGGACCCTCTGGACATCATCTAGAGTAGATTACACAGGAACACGTCCAGGTGGTCTTTTAATGTCTCCAGAGATGGAGACTCCACAACCTCCCTGGGCAGCCTGTTCCAGTGCTCTGTTACCCTCAGAGTAAAGAACTATTTTCTTATATTTAGGTTAAACCTCCTGTGTACCAGTTTGTGACCATTACACCTTGTTCTGTTGCTGGACACCACTGAGAAGAGTCTGGCCCCATCCTCCTGACACCAGCCCTGTTTTCCTTGTCTTACTGAGCACAGCTCTCTTTTCTGCCAGCAGGGTGATCCTCTCAGCTGGCAAACAAGGTGGCCAAATACCAGCCAATAGTTTGGTTGTCATCTCCTGGTGGTCTGTCCAAGCATTCCTCCCCTCTTCTTATTATCAGCCTACCATTGTTTCGGTTTTATCTTAAGATTTTCCCTCCTTTTTCTGTCCCAAGAAAACCAACTGCGTCACCCTCTGAAAGTTACTCTGGAGAATCCAGTTTCTGGACATCTGCTGGACTTGTTTGTGTAAACTGTGCTCTGTATTTAGCCATCTGGATGTGTCGTCTGATGAGGAGCAAATCCAAAAGCAGCAGCTTGCCTTGTTATTTATATACCATGTGTAAACTCTGTTCTGGAGAGAATTCTGTTCTGCTGCAGTGTCACAGGAGTTGTTCTTATTCTAGTGATGCCCACTATGTGGATGCTTTGGTTTTACCTTAGAGGAATGTTTGAACTATTGCTTGATGTTTGAACTAATGCTTGAACTATTATGCAGCAGAATATTGCAAAGAGACATTTCTACCATTACAGTTGACACTGCAAATCAATACTGCAGTATTGTTTATCTGGGTACCATCTTCTCAGGGTAAGTGAAATGTACTGCAGGTATCTCACCCAGCTCTTCACTAATTTGCTTTGAGCATAGCTGTTTTTTTGTTGTAAATACAGAAATCTGAGATGTCAGGGTGCCTAAAGTAAGTTGAGTCACTTATAAGAACCAACCATTATTTGGGATATACAGCTGTTCTACACATTTCTTTCTTTCTAATAATTTCAAATGGCATCACTCGTCTTGCCTGGCTGCAAAGGCTTGGTGAGTAGAACCCACATTCTTGCCCTTTCTTGAATGCTACAGCTTCTGCATAGTGTAACACAGAAGTCTGTAGGAGAAACTGTCATTTCATCTGCTAGTGGTCCATGTGAAAACTTGAATGGATCTTCTAATACAAGGATTGTGTCAACTGTCTTCTGCTGGCCTGTAGGACATAGATTCCTTGAAGTAACAACTGTGGCAGTAATAGCTATTCTTCATTTATCTTTAATCTAGTAATAGCTACGTAGGGTGCTGGTAGCAGTATGGACTTCAGGATGGGCTGTTAAACCTACCATATTTTTTACTTGGATGAAAAAGCCTTCAAATAAGCTGCTACCACCCCCTCATTACTTTTTTTGATGCCTAAATTATGCATTCAGAATGCCCAGAGTATGGCTTTCTGGGCTGTGATGACATTATAATTGCAGAGCAGGTGTACTCTGAGATACACTATGTTACCTTGTTACAAATTTCTTTAATGAGGCTGCAGAGCCTCATTTTTTCATTAAGTTGTGGAAAGCAGTACCTGTTGGTGGCTCAGCTTTCCAGTTCTTGGCCTAAGGTTACCTAGGAATTCATGAAAATGCTGAGTTTCAGTTCAGAGGGAAGAACAGGAGGAATGTCTTTTCTTCATTTTTTTCAATATTCTGGTTGGCTTTTTGAATTTCTCCCTAACCTGCTGCACAATACTTCTCAAGTGTGACAAGAAAAGCAGTTATGTAGAAAGGGGGTGAAAATGTGAGTCTTTCCAAAATACTATTGATAGACAATCACAGGTCATTGACACAACTGAGTTCTCTTTGGCTACTTACTGCCTGGGCCGTTGGGGGTGGTAACATTTTTCTTAAGGGTATCAACAGTGTCATTTTATTTTCACTGCTGTTTTCTCAGATCTTTTTTTGGAACACATACCTTTTGTTTTATTTGTCAAGATTTCTTGGTTTATTTCCTGTTTTCATGTATTCATCTTCTGTCAGTCTTGCTCTGCTTGACCTGCAAAATCCATGATCTTGGGTTTCTCTGGATCTGGTCATAAACTAAAATAAATGTAGTTGTACTTATAAGACTGGAAATAATATAAAATAAGTAGAAGGTGGTTTGGATTTTTTTTGCCTCTTTTTCCTATTATTTGATTTGTCTTATTTATAGATTAACAAAATTTAAGCCCAGAAGGATAATTTCTTAGCATAGTGTGTTGGCCACTGGCTGTAGAGCAGTTACTGTTAATGCTTTGCTACTGATCTAGCAGTTGACAAGGCAAGTTGTTTCAGAGTGTTTGTACCTCACTTTTGTACCTCTGTAATGCTAATAATGACACTGGCTTGCTTCAGGAGTATTTGGAGTTAATCCTCCACTGTGACATCAATGCCAACTTTGGTTCTTGCAGCACATGCCACAGAAGTTTTCTAAATTATTCATGTTCTGAAACAGTTTGGTTTGTTTTTCAGTCAGCTCCTGTAACAGGACCTGATTTGAAGAGGTCTTTGCAAGTCTTAAAATCAAACTTAACTTTTAATAGCCACACATCTTTTCCCAACTGATGTTCACTCACTTCATAATCTCATAGCAGTGCTGGGCTACAGCCAGAACAAGAAATGTCATGAGCAGACATCACAGATAAAAAGGTGCTCCTAATCCTTTCTTGGTAGTACTCTGAGTCAGATTTTGTAGGTGGTGCTGTTAACAGGAAAACCCAGTCTGAGATTAGAGGGACCAAAACTCTGCAAGGAACTTTAAATCTCAAAGACTCAGAAACACATTGAAAATTTTTTCTTCCCTTAGACTTCAAGAGACTTACAAGTGTTTGAAGGCAAGCAAAATTCATATTTAGCACTGAGAAAAGCAAAGCAGTTATTTCAGTCAGGCTATGCTTTGGTGTTGGTCAGCCCTTAAGCTCACAGCACTGATGGTGGGTGCCATGCACAGCTATTGGAAAAATCCCACAATTAATGGATCCCTGTGTGAGTTGACACATCTACTTTTGTGAGCTGACATACATTTTCCTCAGCTCTTTCTGAGACTTTAATCTACGCAACATTTATTTTCTTAAAACTACCCTCTTCAGTCAATTTCAGTTTCAGGAGTGGATTCAGCCACAATTTTGTGCACCTTTATCTCAGCTACTCACCCTCCACTTCCTTTAGGGAAAGTAAAAACTAGCAGGCACTTCCAAGGTGCAGTTCCACCTGAATTAAATGGTTACATTAGTCTGAGATCAACCATGCCTGAGACTTGATCTTAGTATATAAGGACAACTCAGAGGCAGAAGCCCACACTAAACATTTGTATCAGATTAATCCTGCTCCATTTGATTATCAAGAAAGTGAACATAGTTGGAAGAATTTCAGGATGATGTAGCATCTTTTAATACAGAATCCATCACATCTGAAAATCTCTCCTTCCTTACAAGGCTAAAGGAAATATTGATGGTTGTTTATCTTATAACTGTGCAAAGCAGTTGGTTTGCTTGTTTCTAATTGCTTGGTTCAGAATTATTAGCAAAGCAAATTCTGCCTATTAAATCCAAATATGATTGATGCACCAGAAGGTTTCTGCTCTAAGCTCCATTCCTATAATGACCTTTGTTTTCTAAAATAGTCATGAAAATTATAGTGGCCTTAGAAAGGAAGAACTCATGCAAAGCAACGCCCATTGCTTTTTAAGACAAAGGCCTTGAGCAGCTTCAAAAGAAAGTGAGGTGAAGATTTAACTGGCTGGCACAGGGTGGGGTTTAGTTTCTGTTGTCAGATGAGAAGAAAGGGCAGGCATTGCTTATTTGGTCTGCCCCTTGGTTTAAGCAGCAACATGACAAGTTATGCAGAGGGGACCAGTTTATTCTCATATAGATGCTGGCTGAAAGAGTTCATCTGAGATATCTTGGAAGGAAGAACAGGAGAGACAGAAAGGTTACAAGTCCTGACTACATAAATGCCTCTTTGGCTGGTTAATGGAGCAGCAGAAGTGCTTGGCACAGAGGCAGCAGTGAGCTTCACCTTCTCAGCTGGAGGAGCAGCCCACAGTCACAACCATCAAGGAGAGCAACGGCTTATTAAAGGAATAAAGACAAAACTGTGCTTGATTTCCAGAATGAAAGGGCAGGAAATCCTCCTGACCCTGTCAAGGCTTCACTGATCTTAATGGGTCTGCCATAGAGAAAAGCTCTGCTTGAACAGCAGAGGGGTGCTGCTCCTGAGGGATGAGTTCGAAAATACCAGCTCAGAAACATTAATAAAAACATTTCCCACTGTTTTTTCTTCAGCACTTAAAAGAAACAGTATAGAGCAGAGCACACTGGCAAAATGTGTACACTTATGTCATAAAGTGCCCATATGCTCATTTCTATAAACTAGTAACTGATAGTTTCTTGGATGGATTTGTTAGAAAACCAGTTTCTGGCATAAGTAGACCCCATAAAGAGAGCTTAATGTGTATTTCTAATCTGCTAGAAGATTGTATGAATTAACAAAATGAGGTTGATCAGCAATGAATATCACCAGTGAAGTGATACATCTTTTGTTAAATACTAATTCTATTTCGTTTTTCTCTATCATTGAATTTACAAGGTTCTCATGAATCAAGAATTCATTCTCAGGTTTTTATTTATCTTCTGCTGTAAATGGATCACTTCTCATTGAAGAGTGAATTAATTTATTCTGTATCAGCTTTCTGCTTGAAAATAAAATCCTTCCTAAAAGAACAGGCAATCTTTGCCAGAGAAATCCAGAATAAGTGAAACGTTTCATTGTTCAGCTGTTAGATGGTAATGAGTTCTGCATCTAAGCTCTTGCAATTTTTTTTCCACCTGATCCAGCAATAGCATAGCAGTTTATGCACATAAATGTATGAGACTTGTTTGGGAGGAAGATTTGTATTAAAGGAAGGCAGCATGTTCCATAGTTTCAGTATAACATCTGTTATTATCATTCAGTGCTGCTCTTAGCTCAGCATGCCCTTCCTCTAAATATCTTATTAATTAAACTGGCTTAGCAGGGAAATAATTAATACTTTAAGTCCTGTACCTACTTAGAAAGGATTTGGAAACAAAAAATTGTTTTAGTCTGATCTTCAAGCTGGAGGATTTTTTTTCCCCACTCGTTAGTAGAAGCGGATGACAACGAAAAGGGAGTGTCTGAAAAAACAGAATCTTCCAGAAATATATTCTATATTCCAAATTCTGCTAGACTGCAAAAACAGTCCATGACTTTGAGAAGTCTTGGTCAATCTTTGAATATCTTGCCCAGAGGTTGTTTTGAGAAAGGCACTTCTGTGCTTCTCCAAAATGTTCTTCTAGCCCTCAATAGCCATTGGTCCCCCAAAAAACCTTAACTCCAATCCACAAAATTATTGTGATTTTTACCACTACTTTAGTGGTGTGATGGCCTTTCCTAGCCATGAAGTCAGTTTTAGCACTGGTGCCTCCTTGCATAGCCAGATGTTGAATAGGCAGGAGGGTGAGATGGTGAACCAAGGCGTGTAACTGTGCATTTGTCTGTGAAACACAGATCTGTTACTCAGCTATTTAAGGTACAGAGATGGCTGTACTTGGCCAGCTGTACTAAAGCCAGAGATGGCTGGATTTCCCACTGAAGAACAAGCTCAGACAGACTGGGTGCTGTTTCCTGCTTACACTGACAGAAAATTACACTTTCCCAGACCTACTGGAAAAGGTGTTTGGTGCTGCCAAATTCTTCTTTGAAGTCAGTCAGGGTTTTAACAACTTCTTTGGTGGGAGAAAGCTTGGGAGTTCTCTGTTGCTTGTTCTGGCTTTGTTTTGTTTTTTCTTTTTGGAGGAGCTGAGAGCAGCCATTCTAAGGGAGGAGAGGGAAAAACCTTTAAATACCATATCAGAACAAGGCCCCTTCAGTGCAGGGAAAGAAGACTGGGAATCAGTCTGCAACATGACTCCACAGTATGATTGTTGGGTATTTCTTTTCAAAAGCGTATTAGAAGCTTAGAAATGAAAGTTTCATTGAAAGTCAGCAAGGTGCCTAAAGCACTTCTTCAAATGAGGCGAAGTCTGAAGTTCAGAGGGTGGGTTTAGGTATTAACTGTCCCTACTGACTTTCCTTGTCTTGAAGAATACGTGTTCAAAACTGATAGTAGCAATGGGGAGACCTAAATATATCCTATGGAAAAGAGTGAAGCAGAGCTAGCTTTGTTCATACTCTTCATATCTATCTGGCAGCAAATAAGTTGCAATGTGTGTAGTGTGTCAGTATAAGCATAGCTAATACAGTATACTAAGTATACTGTGCCCCTGCAGGAACAGCCAACATGCAGCAATGCCAGGAAAGGTTACAGCCTCGTTTTCCAGGGTGGAGAGAGGGTTTTGGAGCCTCTTTTGCTTTAAATCTACCTTGGGCAAACTGAAGATGCTAAGTCCCAGTTCATCTGTGTGTTTGTGCATCTGTGCTGGGTCTGATCGGGGAGCATATGGCAGAAGCAATTCGCCCTTGACTGTGCCTCTTTTTTGGCAGGGACAGGCTTGTTTCTTGCAGAGCACACACAGTCACGGCCTTTCCTGCACATCATTTCTTGTGCCCCTGGCTTGCTGGCTTTCAGCTCTTTGCCTGAACGCATGTCCTTTGTGGTGTTTTGGTTAATTGGACATTGTTTTAATTACTGCTGGACTAAACAAACATGAAATTTCTATCTGTCATTTTGCTGCCTCACTGACCACGGTCTCCAAGCAGCAAATACAGGACTAAGGCTGTTCAGGCCTGGTGCAGATTGCAGTGGCTTTTATGGAGTTTCCCTCATTTACAGCTTTTGGGAGAGAAAACACTCCTACAGGGAGAAGAGTCTACTGAACAGCTCTTTTTTTGTCCTGAATGCCTCATCTGCTCTCACTGGAGACTGTGGCAAACAAGCTTCTGCACTAATTTTTTCCCTTTGCTGTCTCTAATTCTCCACAGCAATGCTTGAGTCGTGTCAAAATTAAGCAAGGGGGGGTGCAGGTACACCCAAAAATTTATCAGTCTATGGTATAGCCATTTCTGTCAAGAACAGCCATGCTACAGCATCAGGCAGGTTCTCTGGACTGCCAGTAGTAGCCTTTATGTTCAGACACTTAATTTGCCACTGACTTGCAGAGGAGAAAAAGCATTTCTTAAATGCCAAAAGGCAGTCTTTTAAAATAATTACCTCCATTCTTTGCTATTTATATTGACCCTTCTCCTTTGCTTACAGCTTTGGAAAGAAAAATATCAATGAGGCAAAGCAGAGAGGAGCTTATAAAACGAGGAGTGCTGAAAGAAATTTTTGATAAAGGTAAGTGTTCTTTTCACAATGTTAAATTGACATCCCATGTAGTTTTGTGGTTAGATATTACATTATTGTAGCATATGAGAACTGGGAATACGGTCCTGAATTGTAGGACTCTGCAGAATAAGGTCTCCAAGCATCTTGTTTGATTTCACCATTGACTGGCCCTCTCCATTGGATGAATGTGGTAGTTAGCTAGCAAATAAAACTGAAAGCTAATTGGAAATGTAAAGGAAATATAAATCACAGCAGAGTGCAGGAGCCAGTCACTGCAAACCAGCAAGTCATCCAGATTGCAGAGAGATGGAGTGGCTCTGTGCCTGCATGTGTTGTCATTGTCTGGTTGAGTCACTTTGGGATTAACTGTTGTGCAAAAGGGAAATTTTAAAAGATTTTGGATACTAACTAGCACAGAACAGTGCACAATCTCTTCAAACAGCTCAGAAGACATAACAGTAGTAATTCCTTGTTCAGGATAACTTTTGTTGAGTTGGTAAGGTATTTATGCAAAACACCATTGTCTTACAAAGACCATTGCTTTATCCTGGTAATGCAATACATATTTGATATCTGTTACATATGTGTCAATCTTTAACCTCAGCTTTTATTTGCTTTGCTTCCCTTCTTAATAACTAAAGTAATTATTTCAGCAAGGTGTATAAAGACATTACAAAGTTGCCTCTTAAGTTCAGTACAACTTATACATGTGCTTTAAATTCTCATTAATTCCAAGTCTAAAAGTCTTTCACAATACCAGCAGAAAACCTGTTAGAAGTCAATAGAAGTTATTAACTGTCACAGACATATGAAGTAGAGTCTATCTCATAAAGTCTGGAGGTATTAAATCTGCTACCTGCTTTTTCAGCCTAGCTTATTGGGAAAAGAGAGATTATTTTAAAATTTACTATCCTAAACTGTTTAATTATTTACATGGGAAAAATAAAAAACATTGCAAAAACAAAGCAAAATGCTGCTTGTCCTTAAGTATTACTTTTTTTAACCATTATGTATTTTAGATTTTTCTAATCCTGTAGATCTAATGCTGCCTGTGCTCTCACTATGGCCTGCTCTTTGGAAGTCATCCTAGATGCAACTTCAGGGTATAAACAACTCCTGGCAAAAGGTTTGCCCTTCTTGAGCCTCAGCACCACCCAGGTCGTTCCCTCCTTCATCCCTGCCTCGCATCCCACACGTAGCTGCTTTCTGACCCAGCACTACACAAACCTAAAGGCGTCCCCAGGAAAAATCTTTCCTGTGCAGCTTGGCCCTGCCCACCATATCGCCACCCAAGTGTTGCAGCTTTCACCATCCATCAAATAATGCTCTAGTATATCATGTTGTGAAGCAGATACTAAGCTGTCTGGAGGTCCTCATCTGAAAAAAAGAAGTTAATCCCTCTTTGTAGTAATTTTTCACCTTTTAATATCAGGAAAAAAAAACTGGTCTGAAACCCATGCTGCTTCATCCTATTTCTAGTGCAAAAAAACAGAGACATTGGACTTTTTTCACTGTCAGGAGCCACTAAAAGGGAAGCTGTAATGCAAAACAGCTGGACTTCTTATTCAGTATCCTGTATTATTTCCTGCTGGTTTCAAACACAGAAAACTAAGAATTGATGCTTCTCCTCGAAAGAAAGAGGTAGGGCAGAGAAGAAAGTGCTAATACACAAGTATAGTAGCAGTGACCAGGTAGCTTTGATGATACCAAGATATGAGTAAGACAAGATTTGTAGAACTAAAGCAATATTTCATTCACTGGTGTAGTAATCTGAGAGTAATTCTAATAAGGGATATTATATCTCACTGCAAATCTTAAGCAGAAGTAGTTTTCCTTCTAATTCCTGTTAAATAATCTCTAATCCTTCAAGAAACCATGGCAGATTTTAGCACTTTTAGCAGAAGGCTTTATTTAATGATGATAGCACCTTCCATGCCAAGAGGCATCTTGCACAGGCAATAGGTGTAGTCATAAAGTTAAATCTCTTTGTCTCCCTCTCCTAAGGGCTGGACAAAGCAGTCAGAATCAGCCTGTAAGTGAACCATTTTGCCTTTTTCTTTCTTAAAAACAATCTGTACAGAACAATAGAAATTTAATATGTATAGGCTGACCCAAGAACAGAAATTCTGGAGCTGGCAGTGTATTTAGTATTGGTCTTATTCTATCTTCTATATTGAAAAAAAAACCACAATTAGCAAGCTGTTCACATGCTCTGTAAAAAGACACTGACCTGTTTGCTTCAGGATTTGCTGACTTTTCAGAGGACTTTGTGTTACCCAGCAGGTGAAAGCAAAGCACAGCAAATCACAGTGTTCACACATGGGAGGGTCACTGCTGTCCAGCTGCTATATTTGGGAACCAAGAAATGCTTTTCTCACTTCAGTGACCCCTATTCTTAAACTAGTCAAGTGAATCCACTCCAGACTGAACTGCAGAGAGCTCTTTTCTTGGCAAGGCTCATGACTGAATCCGTTTCTATCATCTTCCATTTCCAGTTCTGTACTTGAGTCTTCTGAAAATGTAGGCAAAGGTTGTGATTTTTCAAATACTGTGTATTTTCTGAAAAACAGTATGCTGAAGTGCCTGATGAGGTGCCTGCTGTTCTAATAGTTTGTTGGCAGGCAGTGCTGAGAGGTTAAAAATACAGCTTCCACCTGCAAATCAGCACATGCTATGGCATTCAGCAGAACTCACATTTTTGCTGTACCATTGCTCCCACACATTGATAAACAGCTTGGATTTTTCACTTGAAGGTGTAACTGTCCCCAGAGTATGTGTCCTTAGAATTGCTGACTGTTCTGTGGTGCTGGTCAAAGAATTAAATCTACTTGTAGTATTTTGATACCTCTTCCTTTATCTGAACATAGATAAGATTGCCATAGTGAAAAATTTCTGAACATGACTGTGTGCTAATTGGTTACTTCAGAGGTGATGGTGCAATGGTTCTGCAAAGAAGCATGGCCAGCCTTCATCTTTTATATTTTTGTATTTTTTTACTCTCTACGTAATCAAGATAATGGATTTAGACCCAAATTTCAGGTTAACTAAATCCTGACAGGATTTGGGAGTATTGCACTTGATGTGCTAAGGTGGATTCTGTGGCAGTAGGTGAGCTGAAGTTTGAAGAACTTGCTTTGGCAGCAGGGAGGAAGGCATGGCAGCCACCAGGGAGCCAGTTGTGCTGCATTTTCAATACCATGAAAAGATCTGAACTCCTGTAGAAGCAGGGAGGGCATCCATATGTCAGCCTGTCTGAAACCACCAGATCCCATGAAATCAGAGGTCTGCTTAGAGACCGAAGTCAAGGAGTATCCTATCCACTGTGCTAAGGTAGCCATGAAGGCTAGGAAACAGCCTCGAGGACACGTCTTGACTACATGCAAGAACACTCCTGGGAGCTATGGCAGAAAAGAACATGAGTTTTTCTCTGCCTTTCCTAGCCTTTGCTGTTGAGAATGCTTGCCTGGACAGTCTCACTTGAGAGCAGAGAAGTACTGAGGGAGACGAACCAAAGAGGAAAAAGAATAACAAGATTTCAATCTTTCCTCATCATTTTGACTTCCTTAGCCATTTATCTGTTGAAGGAGCACATCAGCTCCTTTTCAAGCTTTTCAACTTCATGCAAGTTCCCTAGCCCAGGGTGTTCAGAGTGAAAAGACACGATGAGAGGAGAGGGTAGGCAGAGCCCTGACGTAAAGAGGCAGCAGAAGGACTTGGTCTACACCAGCCAGTGTGATGGGCTCCTCCACAGCAGGCAATTTTTTAAAAGCACCTGGAACTGGAAAGGGCAGGTGAGCTCAGGAGTACAAACCATGCGTAGAGGCCACAGGTTTGGACTGTAACATCTAGGCATTTCTGGGCCTTTATCCCATGCTTTTCACTTGCAAAGGTGAATCAAAGTGAGTCCTCTGCATCAGAGAGCTTCCTCAGAGGTCCTGTTTCTTCAGTGACTGCAGGTGTGCGGAGCCTCCTGAGTAACAGGAGAGCAGCCTTTATGTGCTCCTGTTGCTGCAGAGGTCAAGCTCCTCTCTCTGGTCCTGTCCAGATCCAGCTGATTCACACTTAGATGGCACTATCAAAGCTCATGCATTTAGGGAAAGTTGTTCTCCACTAAATAGCAGCAGGCTCTGTGAAAACACAGCAAAGGATTTAGCAAGTGTGAGAACAAAAGATTACATATGTTATCACTGTGCAAAATTAAACTCATAGCCAGTTCCTGAAGACTAATAGATTCATCTATGTATATGTAATAATTGCATTACCAAGATCCTTTTCATTTGTATGTCAGCTAACCAGAATAGCTTTTAGTGCTTCAAGAATAATAAGTAATTTGCCTTTTATAGCGGGTAGTTGAGCATGTCTCTGATCCAGGATTAATTCACATTAAGATATTCTTCACTCTACAAATTATTTTATCCACATCTTTGATCAGTTTGCTGTACTTGAGCTGCTTCCCATGTAGCTCTTCTTTAAGCATGATCTGATTTAGCCACGATTCTGTGTTGTGTCTAATGATTTCAGTCAAATCCAAGGACAAGTTTTAGAATCTAAATGAAGACTGAAGATATTCAGAGGGAAAATTAAAAGAGCTTATTCTGTCAGTGTAGAAAACTGTCATGCTTGTTGTTATGACAAAAAGCAAACCCCAAAATTTTATCTCATGTTTTAGGTTTTTTTCAATCATAAACATTCAGTGGGTCATTTGAATGACATCTTTTTAAATCATGCTGAAATTACCTTGAGAAGTGCAAGGTGCACTTAAGACAGTAAAATTTCAAGGTGCTCAGCGTGTTACAATAGGCACTCCACTTCATTGAAATGTGCAGATATCCCTCCAAAAACTTCATGTTGCTGGTTTTATCACATATACTCTCTGTCTGCTCACAGTTACGGTCCCATTGAATCCTGCACTGAACTAATGAATATTGCTGGACACAATCTCTGCATAAGTTGCTCTACATAAGAAACAGTTTTGCCCTTTTATGAAACCAGGTAACTGAGATGATAGCAGCCCCTATCCCAAATGCATGTAAAGGTGTGTGTAAGCGACACAGGGAGAGGGGGAGAAAGGGAGACAGAGCAAGCATAAATGATATAGCATCTCCACCCAGAGAAGCTGAAAAACATTCAGCTTAAATGTTGACTGAACTGTTGTTTGATTTTTGCTGCCTGAAGAAAGAAACGGGTTTGTATTGAATGACCACAGCAGTTAGAATGAGATTGTGCTGAGAACAATTGGCCCAAACCCTCAGTTGTGATTAATGTTGCCACCTTTCAGCCAGCTCAGTTGATTGCTCTGAAGACTGTGGGTCACATTTCAGTCTGGTGTGATGTGGCAGTGTACCATAATAGTTCTCTAGGTCTTAAAAAAACCTCCAGTAAAAACAATAAATTCAAGACCTTGGTATTTCTAGTAATGCCAAAATAAGCAGGAGACCATATTCACTCTCTGTAAAGAAGCTTTAAAAGGCAAAGACCTAATTTTGGATACTTACCAGCTAATGTACTTTCAGACTTGTTAATTGCTGTGTCCTGATGCTTAAGTGAGACTTATTTTTTTCTCTTTCCAATGTTGTTTTCCAAAGTGTTATGCACATTCCCCCCATTAGGGGAAAATGTGCACTAGTTGCAATGATGTGCATCTCTGCTTGGTACATTCATCAGTAACATGGTTAATCAGAGGTGCCCGAAAATCAATAAATAGATCCTGAAATCCTAAGTTTTTCATTAAAAAAATAATTTAAATGCATAGTAAGATCAGGCTCCACTTATTTGTCTGCTGGTTTTTAGCCTTACAAGACACATTCTGATTTTATTTTTAGGCTTCCACATGTAACCGTAGGGGCTGAACACTTTCCTTTATAAAACTGTAATTGAGATATCCATGTGGTCATTGCCTCCAGGTACCAGAGTGCTGTGTATAACAAGTTCTGAGATAAAAATCATGCAGGTTGACACCAAAGAGAATGATCTGATCTCTCACTTCTGTTCTTTATTATTTCTAATGTGAAGTGGTGTCTGATAAGAAAGAAAATACAGCTGCTCTTACAGTAATTTTGCTGGTAGAGGAGATACTATTAATAACTTTTAAAACAGTCTTTCTAAATGGAATTTGCTATATCCCACTATCAAGACCTTACATCAGACAAGTAAAAACTATTTTCTCCCTTACTAAAATTCTTGATGCTGCGAGCTATAATGTTTTTATTTGTGTCTAAAACAGAGATATACTTCTATGATTTTACTTGTGTCCCTTATAGCATAAACATTGTTGTAATGGAAGAGAATAACAACAACAACTATTATTGTTTTCACTATTACTATTATATATTATGATATACTGTGTGTATTAGTATTCTTTAAGGAAGTTCCACAGCTTCAGTTCCAGCCCATACTAATTCATCACTTCTCAGCTTCAATGAGGCAGAGGGAAAACAGATTTTGTGGCCCTGGATGGGGTCGTGTATCCCCATGGGTGGAGGATGGTCAGGAACCATCCACCTTAGACCATGGATCATAATGACCCTCCTAGGGAAACCAAAAGAACAACAAAGATACCTGTCAGATCTTTGATAGATCTTTCTCAAATTTTAATAAACCCTTAGGGCAAGTGAAATGCTATCAGACTTGTGTGAAACTGTTGTGGACAGAACATCACAGTCAGACATCTCCGAAAACTGTTCTGCACAAGTTGGATTTTTGAGATACAAGCCATATTGTTTTGATCCTTATCCCTGTGTCTTCTGTATACATACAAGATCTCAATTCAGATTCCTCATTTGCAAGCAACTAATCGAGATAGCAGATTTAATTTAAAATTCTTTCTGCATTTATTTATATGTCTTCTGTTTTCATTCTGCTTTCCTCCAACTATGAACAGATGGGGAGCTTTCCATACCAAATGAAGAAGGAGCTTTGGAGAATGGGCAACCTCTAGGCTCCGGGCAAGTGCTGAGCTCCAGCCAGGTATCCCTGCCAGCCCTAGCAGAACTGGAGTCAGGTCCAGCACCTGGGGAACCCTGCTCATACGAGGTGCTCCCAACCACAGAGATCATGGATGGGACAGGTAACATCTTGTTTACATGATAATGTATATATACTAAGCTGTTTGAAACAGGTTTCTGACTTCTAACATTTGTGTCTAGCCCTGACAAATCCTTGTTGAAAACTAAGAGGAGATGACAGCATATAGATTGTCACTGGATGGTCCGTGAGAAATGTTAACTGACTTGGCATAGAAGTAGCACAAGTAACCTGCACTTTGTCAACATTTAAGAGTAGATTCCTAACTCTGCAGCTACATCTCAGCTGTGCCAATGAACTCTAGAGCAGAGAGCTGACAATATTTTTAAAGCCTAGGGTACAACACCGTGCCCTTTACCCAGTGTGTGGTGCTGGGTGACACTGACACCACGCAGCTTTCAGTAGCTGACACAGCCAGGTACCCTTACCCTAGGTGAGGCTCTCTGTGCTTCTTTCCCAACCCTTGCAGATAGACAGCTAACCCTGTTAGCTCCTCCTTCTGCGTCACTTCATGCTGATGGTTGTGACTGGCAGAACTGTACATCTAAGATCTTCGACAGCTGTGCGGCCTCTTTGAAATGGAGTGGGGCCCGTGAGGTGCTTTTACATTTACAGGATAAGTTTAGAGACTACCTGCTACCATATCTGGTCCTGAGCAAGCTGTAGTGACAGACCATCTCAGCTGTGACATTTTAAGGCTCTTGATTTGCGTTCAGGATGTGGGAACGCGTCTCAGCCTGGCGTAAGGGAGCTGGCTTCTGTCAGAGGTAATGGGAAATTCGGTTGTTGTGTAGCTGTGTGTTACTGTTCCTCTCTTCCCTCCTCTTTATGTCATCTGATGTTTGAGTGAAATCTATTAGTCGCTCTTAATCTGCATTGCTGTGCTGCTTTTCTTGTGTTACTACGGCTGTATCCACTGCTGCTTTGCTCGTAACGTTGTTGCGTCTATGATGTGGTTGTGTCCTCCAGTGTCTGAAGAGAGCCCCACATCCAATGAATCCAGCGTCCTCCTGTCCCAAGATCCTACAGCTAAGCCAGTCCTGCTACTTCCCCCCAAAAAATCTGCCGCTTTCCCTGGAGACCATGAGGACACCCCAGTGAAACAGTTGTCCCTCCTCAAACAGCCCCCTGCCCTGCCTCCTAAACCTATTGCCAGGATTGCCAGCCACTTAACTGGTAAGTAGGTGTTCCTGGACCCTCAGAACCACCATTTCCCTCATAGGAAGAAGCTGCCCTTACAGCAAGGTTCTCTGTTCTTCCTCCTTCTGTAATGCTGTTTGCACATGTTGTGTGTGCTGGGAACGTATCTGTGTTGTACCTGCAGGTCACGAGGCATTTTCAGACTGTACCTTCATCAAGGTCACTTCAGAGCACTTCCCATCTCAGCTGTCATTACCTCAGATGGCTGCTGCATTTCCTAACCCACCTCACTCTTACTCATCAAGACTTCACCATCACCACAAACATTGCAGGATGTGCTTTGATGGGGAAGGAAGGGTAAGGAAAAAGCTAGGATATCTTTAAGTGCCTTTGATAGGAGAAGGGATGAGGATTGAGGGGAAAGGAAGACTTTTGCTTTCTCCTTTTGCCCTTTGTTGCTTCTCCCCTTAACTGCCTTCTGGGCAGTCCCCCTGCACACACCCTGTATCTTTCCATATCTTTGTCTTTTACTTGGCACCCTCAGCCTTACACAGGCAAATCTGGCCCATGGCTTCTTGCCATTTTGCTTCCCTGCTTTCACCACCCTTTTCACCTCTGCTCTGACTACTCCCCTCTGACTGAGGAGTCCTGATATGGGCAGCTCCACTTCACAGAGGCAAGTATTTTCGTGCCCTGCAGTCTATCTCTCACTGCATATCACCTAGCAACAGTAGACAATACAAGCTCCTTTTCTGTGTTCCAGATATTTTCATGAGTGTCCAGGCTCTTTGGGATTCAAAGCTCTAGGTATATGTGGAAATGGTGGATCTCCTCTCTCCAGTCTCTCATTTAGACCACCAAATCAAAGAATGGCTACATTTACACAGACCAAAAAAATTCTCTAAGGTGCTTGCCTGCACCTTTTTAACAGTATGCTCATAATTGCAGCTGCTGCCTAGGAGGCAGCACCTCAAAATCATGGGTTTAAGACAAGATGTCTTCTGTATTGGGGCATCTACTGCTCTTCTCATTGGGTCAATATTTTTGTGTTAACGCTGCCCTGATCTTTCCAGGGCTGATGTGAAAAATGCTCAGTCCACATTAATGCATTCTAGATGTCAGGTTGTTTGTTTGTTGGTTTTTTTTGTGGCAGTTGCTACCCATTTTATTCAGGTTAAGGTATATATCAGGAAAGAGCGTGTTCTGGTTTTCTCTCATATCGCCACGTAGTCTCTTTGTGTTTCTGTTTGGGTGGCCACGCATTTTTGTTTTGTACAGTTTTGTTTGTTTTATGTGAAATCTCTTTACTTTCTTGCCTGCCAAAATCTACACATAATGGTTAATACTGTGCCCTGTACTACAAAATGAATGGGCAGTTCTGCAGCCTGAAAAGTTAGGCAGCAGTATTAATGGCTTCAGGTGAGGACAATACCAGCTTTCTATGATTTCGCATAACTCTGCCCCAATTGCAAGAAGCTGTTCAGAAATGAGGCCAACATGGAAGAACTAAAAAATATAAAATACATTTTTAAAAAGGGAATAGCATAGGAAAAAACCTCAGGTACTAAAGGTTATTAATTCTTACGCCTTTCATCTGTAAGAGAAAGCAGAAAGCACCTTCTGGTATAGTGAGGTTTTTTGCAACTAAAAATTTTGTGTGAGCTAGAATTGTGCACCAGCTCTCAGCATAAGTCAATTGCTTGATGGTGATGATTTTCCAATGAAAATTAAACAGAACTGTGACTTCTCTTACTTTGTGGTTGCTTTTAGTGATCTCTCATGCAGTCCTAAGTAAACTCTTGTACATACATATAGACAGATTCTGTATGTGCTTATATAGAACCCTCAGGGAAAAGGAACAGAGATTCAAATTTAGTCATAGGGCCCTAATTTAACTGACAATTATTCGTGGTAGAACTTCAAGCCTCTTTTATACATATCTTATAAATAAAAATATTAAATTTATTCTTAAGGGTCCATTTACTTTGGTGGTCTAACGGATACACATGTTGTTCAGTGCCTTGTGCTCTCCATGGCTGATTTTTAGCTGTGTATAATCTTTGGAAATGAACAATCAAACTTAATGAAGCACCCTCATCAGTGAGAAGCAAAATTAATGCTATTCTTTTACTAATTACTCCAGAGGCATCCTAAGCTTGTGTGTGAGAAAACAAAGTCTGAATTCTGGCATTAGTGGGTAGACTTCTCTGTTCTTGTTGCCTGCCCTTTTTTCTACTAAAGATTTTGAGAGAAGGACAAATTAAGACATTCTGGGCATGGCTAATGGAGAGTGACAGTGGTTTAATGGTCTGGTAGCTTTGTTCAAGAAGACTGCAAGGGGACATGTGATCTTGTGAAGTGTTTGGGAACACATCTGAAAATGCAGAAGCATTTTAACAGAAGTTTTTAATAGAAACATTTTATTCAAACAGATGTTCTAAAATCACTACAGGTGTGGTCAACAGCAATAAAAAAATTTAAATACAGAATTTGAGGAAGGAAAAGCTTCCTTTGAGTCTGACCACCTTCTTGCTGTTAACTTATCCCAAGTTCTTCAATAAATGCATGAAGACTGACTTGCAGGGTTTGACAAAAGATGTAATAAAGGTTTTAGAAGTGGAAAAGAAACATTCCTCACCTCTGAAAGCATTTGTAAACCATCTCAAACATCTATCTGCCTGTGCCAAGACAAAGATTGGCCTTTTCCTCAATAAGAAATGCACATAAAAAGCAGGCCTAAAATAAACATGTCAGACCACATCTAATTTGGGGGAGAATGAAAAGAAAAATGTGTTTTAAAGGTGGCAGGAATTGCCTCTAGCAGGTAAAAATAACACAGCCTTGGCATGCTCCTTTTCAAGGCTGAGGTGCTGTGGGGATGGGGCAGTGTAGGAATGGGGACAGAGCCAAGAGCCAACTGCAGAGCAGCCACTGGGAGTGGTGCCACCACCACTGCAGAAGGTTCTCTGTACTTTGCCTCATGCTGTCTCCCATGCTCCTATTGATGCTGCCTTCACAGGGAATATCTGGATCACAACACTGGGTGTGGAAGTGCTCACGCAGCCTCACATTTTTTGTTAGTTTACAGAATTAATTACTTGGATGGAATTTTCAAAGCGACTCGTTAACTTTATGACAAGTTGTACTACTTGTATATAATACAGCAAGAACACTGTATAAGATAATTCAGTGGGAAGGAATCTCAACAATTCTTTAGTCCAACCTCAAGCTCCAAGCAGGGCCAGCTGTTGGGTAAGGACTGACCTGTTTGTTATAGGTCTGATGTGCAGCAAATATTGTGGCATCCACAACTGTATTTTAATTTATTGTCAGCAGTGGGAAGGTTTCTATGCCCAACAACTCTTCCATCAATTCTGGCACGATTCTTACTTAACCATGCACAGTGCTGAGTGGTCACAACCCTGCTGGGAGCCAACATCTTGCAGAATTGCTCATTATTCTCTTGAACATTAAGAACTTCAGCCAAAAGAGATTAATCAGACTTGCACACCTGGCTTCACAGAGTTTGCTTCTCTTCTGTCACATAAGTGCTTTGTGCAGTGATTTAAGACTTTGGTAATGTTTCACTGAGAAGACACTTATCACAGATTCCTTGCTCACATTTCCACTGTCCAGCTTCTCGTTCATCTCCAGATGTCTGTGTTTTATGAATATTCCATGTTGCAGACAGTAGCTGTTTCCACCCCTGCTTCACACATCACATACATTGTGAAATTAAGATAGACTCATTCTCCTGTGCTAATCTAAGGTTGCAGTGCCTCTGTCACAACTCTACTGGCTGATTGCTTGTATAAGAAAGGAAAAGAAAGATGGAAGGATTTATGGTTGCTTTATACCTGAACCATTTGGCATGTTATACTCACTCCCAGCATACAATAGTACTCTAATCTTCAGCATCCCAGAAGGCAGCAAACTCAGTTGATACTTCCAGTTACTCGTTTGCCCGAAGCAAGAGATGCCTCAGTTGGGACCTCTTTGAATTCACTATCAGGGATGATTCCGCCTGCATCATACTCAGAGTGGTGGGGTGTCCAGGCACAGGCACTGTCAGAGGAAGACAATGGAGATACAGCAGAGAGGGATCTAAAGCTAACAATCAGACCTGCCCTTTTGAAAATGGAAGTGCAGAGCTCAGTGTAGCCTTTGTAATTCAGGACCAGCTGTAGAAGTGAGATTGCCTGGACCACAAATGTATGAAAACACTTTGTTACTACAAATCCCATAGGAGCCTGATTCTCAACTCTCTATACAATTTAGTCTTTACTTCTTCTGTTATTTACCTTTTTATTGAAGATCATGAGTTCTTTTATATCGGGTACAAAGGAGAAGTAGTGTGCGTGTAAGAAAAACACAGTAACTTGGAGTCCTTCCTGTGCTTCAATAGAAAATCCTGAAAGTCTTTTTTTCTACTGTACAGAAGGATTTAGAGAAGAAGGCAGTGCCCTGTGGTTTGGCTATCCCATGAGTTAGATTTGAGCCTTAGTGGAGCCATCAGAAGAATTCTTGGCTTCAAGAGACATGACAAGTGAACATGATACTGCATTGAATGCTGAAAGACTTGGGTTGTGCTCTCTGTAACTGTTCCACTTTGCAACATGGAAGTCCCACTTCTCTCTGTGCCTCTATTAATCCACATTTGCTTCACTTGTCATTATCCTATAAGTCTTTTGAAGATCAGGGCTTTGTTCCTAGTGTAGTAAAAACACTAGTATCAAGTGGATACTGTAGGTGCAATGAAGCTATGACTGGCCCTAAAAAAGTCTAATGGCATATCTGAGCTTGGCTATGTGATTGGTCCTTTTCCACTTTACTATCATTAAATAATATTCAAGAAATGTTAGTGCTTGAAAGTCCTAGTATCAGCCTTGTGCAGCCTGGCTACTAGATATGGATACTAGCGCAGGCAATACTCAGAATAAGCTAGGAGGGAGGAAAGTTAATACTAAAAAAGGACCACCTGAAAAAGGACATTAGAAATCTGGTATCACTCAGGAGGATTGTAACCCTTTAAACCTGGAGAGCAACATCTTACTCTGAAGCTTCCCTGTGTCAAAAGAAGATTCTGGCCCTTCAGTTCCCGTACCATGTTACAGGAGTAAGAGTGAACTGAAGCAACAAGAAGCCAGAGTGTGCAAGCCTTGCCTGCAGAGCTGCATTGCAGAGCCACATGTCAGCAGTATTCCAGACTGAAAAGGGTGTGGCCTTCCTCCTAAACATAAACTCACAGTTGCAGCTCACAGTGTGTATATTTGCTCTCAGTTTTGTTCTTTGCTTAAATTAAGACCATTTTCTAAACACATCATGGGAACTACAAGCCTTCCCATTACTTTTTCTCCCTCCTGAAAACGTTTCACAGTGCAACTCCAAAAACTGCATTCTGCAGTTAGGTCCTGGCAAAAAAAGTTTGCTTGTGGGCTTCTCATTGGTTTCTCATGGAAGTCAGAGGAATCTTTGCCTGGCAGGTCAACTATGTGATTAAATGAACATGCCTGTTAAAAAGGTTAAAATTAATTGTGTGTGTCGAGAGAAAAGTGCCTACCAAGCCTTCTGCAAAAAAATACATGAATCCTAACAATCTTCTGCCCTTTATAATTTTCTCCTCCTGTACCTTTTGTTTTTCCAAACAACTCCTATTTAGTATTCAAACCCTATTTCTTTTCTCTCTTGCCCTTTAATGTAATTTTTAACACCAAATGTTTTGCACATTACAAAGCTGTAAGAAATGTAACTTGAAGTAATTGCACTGCAGTGGCTGAGAAGGATCAGGGATCAGGAATCCCTGAGCTTTAGCTCCAGTGGTGATGATGGTGAGTCATCCTGTAACTTCAGACACCAAATTGCTCTCCCCCTATTTGCGTGCCTGTTGAGCGAGAGATACTGCATTTACCTCACAGGGCTGTTTTGGAGGATTAAGGCTTTAAAGCATCAAAATGTGACACAAGCCTTGTTAAGCATTGCTTAAGGGGCCTGCACAACCCTGGGATATTTATGGAAGTGCTTCAAAATAATGGTATTTTTTGCTGAAGACAGTGCTGAATGAATTTTATGCAGAGTTATCTGTCACAGCAAGGAAGGGGTGCACACTCCCATGTTGACTAGCAGCCTCAGTACCTGCTTGCCCAGGCAGATACTCTGATCTCGTCTTGCTGCCATGAAGATTAACATCAGGGCCTCTCTTGCTTCTCTTTTAGATCCTGGTGCTCCTGTGAAACTGCCTTGTATGCCAGTTAAGCTGTCACCACCACTACCTCCAAAGAAAGTCATGATTTGCATGCCTTTAGGGGGGCCAGACCTCTCTCTCTCATCCTATTCCACTCAGAAGAGCTCCCAGCAGCCTTTGACTCAGCACCATCACACTGTCCTGCCATCCCAGTTAGCAGCTCACCAGCACCAGCTCCAGTATGGCAGCCACAGCCAGCACCTGCCTTCTGGGTCCAGCACGTTGCCCATTCATCCTTCCGGGTGCCGGATGATAGAAGAACTCAACAAAACTCTGGCCATGACCATGCAGAGGCTAGAAAGGTAATGGACCAACCTTTTAAGTTACCTATTGATGTGCACTGTTCCCTGCTAACCTCGGTATCAACCTCACTTGAGTTATGTTGGTAGTACTTGAATCCATCCCCAGAGGCAGGGAATGAACCTTCCCAGGCTTGTTTGACAAGCTTGTAGGAGAGAGGAGAAAAAGACCCAATTTCCTGAACCATGTTGTCCTATTCAGGGAATTAGATAATACAGATGATGGAGAAGATATTAAAAGGACATGCCTGGCTTGCAATAAATACTGCAGAGTGCATTCCTATGAAGCTCTAGTTGTGTGGGGGATTGCCAGAAAAAAGGAGTGGAAGTGGAAGATTAGAAAAGAACAATAAAAAATAAGCAGGGCATTTGATTAGTGTTACCAATTAGCTTGAAACAACCTATGAAGACTTTTTACAAGTTATTATTATTATTTCAATTAATTTAGATTATATGTTTGACCTTAAAATAAGTATTTAACCCATTCCACAGCAGCTACCTACTTAGCCATTTTCATCTGGAGGAAGGTTGTATGTTTGATCAGGTGTACCTTACCCACCTTGGGGCTGGTTTTTATTATTGTCCCTTGTGGGCATCTCTGAACACTGCTTCAAACAGCCTGAGTAAGTGAAGTGTGTTGTATAAATGCAAGCTGTCCTCATAGGCTGCAAGATCAGCAAGCTTTGGAAAATTTATTTTGTCTTGTAGAGGAAAATTGAGCGAGTCCCAGAATAGGGAAGGTAATCCAAAAAATGACATGTTCTATTTAGTACCACGGGCAGCTTTGTAGCCAGCTTGTTCTAGCAGCATCAGTTCATTCTTCTGTTAGTCAGGAAGCTAAAATCTTTGGTCTAACAGACAAAAAGCCTAATTATTTGCCTCAATACCTCCTTGTGACAATGTTACCTTTATTTAGTGCATAGATAAACAGAATTCAATTAGGAATGGCAGATTCTCCTTACTGCCTGAAAAACAGTCAGGGAAGCAGGATAGATAGACCTCTTTTTTTTTATCATGAGGGCTGACGTTTCTGCTGCATGGGGGAATTCAATGCTGGGGAAAAACTGCTATGGCTGTGTGGGAGATTCCTGTTCCCATCTGTAAAAGGGCTGTAGCAGTAGGATTAAAAAGGTTGTCCACATTCCCCCCTGTGCCCAGTGACCACCTGCTTAACTCTCACATTGCCAGCAGGGCTGGTCAAATGCATCTGCATCACCCCAAAGCTTGGTGCACCAAGCAGAGAGGGTAGCTGGTGTCCCTCAAAGGCTCCTTTGGGGCTGCACTGCCCGTGCCATCCCCAGCATAAGTTGGATATCTTCCTGTCTGGCTCACACTGTGTGCAGAAGGCACTTTGTTATCCTGAGCCCAGTGACATCTCTCAGAGTGTGACTTCATTGTGGCATCTGTTGCCCCACAGCAATGAATGCTCCAGTTTCTGGGCATCCATCAAATTTATGTCTACAAATACACTTAGCTGATTTGAAGAAGGTGGTGCTGTTTGGTTTTAACTATTAATTTGCAGCTGAAACTCTGCTGCTTGTTAAAAACTGAATAAGCAAGTATTCATTTCCCAAAAAAAATAAGAAAAGGTTGTGGCACTGATACCTCACCTTTAAAATGAAAATGAGTCCTAGTTCATTATATTGCAGATGGGTGATTTTTCATAGCCTTTTTGTGTTGATTGACTATTACTTCAATCACAAAATAAACTATTGAGTACTTCAGTTATTCTCCTCATCAAAACAAATCAATAATGTTCACATTCACTGGAGAGAAAACGGGTGATGACTATTTCCTCTGCAACAAAAATTGTTTTCATAGTGTTTGCAGGTGAAAAGGCCTGTGCAGCTGACACTTGACTGTTCTTAAACTGCTTTTTCAAGCCATATTGGGATCTTAGTACATTTCCTAACTTTTCTTGAAGATTTGTACAGATTTGTTAAAAATATATTTTTTTTTACTTGGGAGAAAATTATTTACCCAAAATGCTGCTGTTTTCTAATATTTTTACAGTAGTTCTTTTTCTTTAATTTTATAAAATCTGAATTAAATTTAGCAGAAATCATACTACAGGATTTGTCATTGGATGCTTCAGCCCAGAAGTCCTGAGGGCTTTTTAAAACTGCACAGATTCTATATCTGCTTTCTTCTATATAAAATTGGCTAGTGTGCTCACATCTATTGCATGCATACGTTATGCAGTGAGCTCCTGAGCTTTACTGTTCCTTCCAGGATAACATACTACTGGGCCACTGCTGTTGGGTCAGTAATCTTGAGTAGATGAGAGAGCCTAACATGTCTCTGAGGCTCCCTCTGGGGAATGCTAAGTTCATTGGCAGCATTTAATTTTGCTGATCTCACTCTTTATCTTGAAAGAATCCTACATTTTAGTGTAATTGCTGTGATGTTGCAGTAATAATCCTGGTAATTTGGAAGACTGCTTAGAGTAGTATTTTGTTTTTAATAAGAGAGGATCATGTAGACAAGTGCAGATCAGTTTTTTGCTCTCCATTTTTTCTTTTTTTTTCCTTCTGGAATTATTTTTTTTTAATTCTTCCTTATGTCTAGTTTCTTTGGTCCTGGTGCAGTGAAATCTCCTCAGGTCTGCTAAACTCCATCCATGTTCATTTAATCCATAACCAATTCATATCAATTGCACATTTTTTCCCAGTAAACTTTTCCTAGACCTGTAACTCTTCCCTCCACCAGGATTGTGAGTATGGACAGGAACAAAGAATGAAAGACTAAAACATTCCCTTCCTCCATCAATCTGAATTTGTTGCTTTACCAGATAAGGTCTCCAGAATTCATATAGTCTAATGTCATCTGAAGACTGGTATTTGAAATCAGTGCTTTGCCGACAAGCCAGAAGCTTGCCAGAGAAAAATGAGCTGTCCCACTGTACCAACCTGGAAGTCAGAAGTGATTTTGCTGTCTTTCACCTTGAGAAAGCTTCTGAGCTTCTGTAACTTTTTTCCCCTTTGCTGGAGTGGTTGCATGTTACAGCCTCACATAGATCTAGTCGATGTCTTAAGGTACATTAAAAGTGTGCAAAAGCTATTCAAGTCCCAGTTGTTCTTTTGACTTAAAATGGCAGTTAATTCCTCAATTCTTTTTTTATTTGGTTTTATTACAGACACCGTAGAACATTAAGTTCATTTGAACTTGTAACACTTTTGATTGCCAACATTTTCTGGTACTCGTAACATCTATTGATAACCTCTTCTCAGAAGGGCAATCTGTCTCTTGTCATAGCATGACTATTATGACATGTCATATGTGCTACCAGTTTGCCTCTCTTTTCCCTGATAAATTACCAGCTTTCTGACAGATTAAGTTGAAACAGAGAAGGGTGTAATTCCCACATAACCTTTTATCTGCTGCCTCTATGGCCCATTTATGCCCTACTCCAAAAGACTTGCCCCTTAAGCCCAAAGGTTGTGGTTCAATCATAAACAAAACTCTGGATGCTGGCTTCAATTTTACCATTTCAGAATGCATTGTAAGAGTTGGTGAAAATCTGATAACCTTTATCACCAAAATCCATGAAAGGCTTTATTCTCCTGACTAAATTGAATTTGAGAGGAAAGACCATGCCCAAAAGCCATGCATCATGAGCAACAGCAAAAGAAGCTTTAGAAACCCTCTTGTGCCACTGGAATGTATCTTTAATTTTGACTTAGAAAGGTAGTTTCTTCATCTGAAATAGCTTTATTTTCTGCCTTGCTCATGTAGTTCTTGGTCTGTCTGGTAAGACGGCAGTTAATTTCAATTATTTTGTGGGCTCTTGTACACTTGCAGCTGAATCAAGGCCTCCATTTGTTCAGCATAGGTACTGAAGAGCTATTAAGTGGCAATATCTCACCCTGAGCTAGGCCTGCATCTGAAGCAGAGCAGAGAAGAATCGCTCTGTCCAAAAAGACAGTGTGTGAGACGGGTTCCTCTGGGACACCCAGTTCAACTTCAGACTGTAGATTTATGAAATTAAATGCATTAGGCATCCCTGCCAGTGTCTTGTAGATCTTATAAAACATATTTGAGTCAGAAAACATTTATCTTCCATAAAACTTGTCAAGATAATTGCTTTTTGTCTAAACTTTAGCATTGCCTAAGGATAGAGACAATATTTATAGCTCTGCCACCTTCTCTGTCTCTCACACATATGCCTGTATTGTGGAAATGTATAAACGGTGGTTTGAAGCCTTATTCAAATTTTTGTTTTCACTGTTAAGTACAGAAGACTGTACTGAGGATCTGAAAACATGCTGATCAAAATATAACTCTTTATTCCAAAATCAAAGGGCCAGGGATCACAGCTAAGAAGCATGCCTTTTTTTTTTTTTTTTTCCCACTAGATTTTACAGGATGGATTGCACTTCTTTCTTTTTAGATTTTATCTGTACCATGAGTCACTCATATACTTAAATTCTGATTTTTTCATTAATCTTTTTTCGCACTAGAAACTCTGCAGGCTATAATTGTGTGGCTTTCTTGATGGTTTGCTCATGTAAAGATGATACAAGAGGATTTTCAAGTGCTTGTACTAGTCAACTATGAATTATTGAAATCAATGTGTTAAGATAAATTTATCTTCTTAAAACATGTACTTGCTTAGCTTTAGCTTTGTTTTCTAATTTTGTTGCTAAACATGAAACTGATTATAAATTGACTATTTGAAACAATAGAATGCTTTTTGGTAAATAATGCTAAAATGTTTTGTGGTGTAGACCACCTGACCATGTTGTTTTTTTGCTAATGACCCAGAGGAATTTATACAAAATGGAAATATCCAGTGACCTTGATTTGTCTTAAGGGTACTGCAATACTGAATGTATTTCACAAGTACTGTGCTTAGACAGCTGACGTCTTCAAAAAGCTGTGGAAAATGCTGATTTTAATCAAGAAGAGCACAAAACACCAAGAAAAATTAGGGGCTTAAAATAGAAAGTAGTATTATCCAGAAAGTGGATGATTCAGAAAAAAATTACAAGATGAGAAGCTGTCGCTTTCTAGATCACTAGTTCAAATAAAGATGTAGCGTGGTAATTTGTAAATCTTGTTGCCATCCAACACATGCTTGGTAACCTAAATTAGTGAACTAATTTGATATCTGCTACCCTATGCACACTCCCATAAGGAGGCATCTGTAACCTACATTCATCCTTCACAGGACAGGGAAGCACCAAAGGGCCCAGGATGCTGAACTACTTTTTACTCCTTTCATTTTTACTTCTAGAAGGGACTTAGTGATCTTGTACTTACTCTCTATGTATGTATTTTTTTTTTAATTAAATGAATGATCCAGTGCTTGTGTTAACCATTGGAAGTTGTGGGGTTTTTCAATACATGTAGAAATTTTTTTAGCAATGGTAACAGAATTTCACCACATTTTAGTTTCTCTTGGTAATTTAATTCCAAGGCTGTGTTTGTTGTTTGTTTTTTTTTTAATTTCTTACCTTTCCTCTTAGGAAGAGTTACACAAAAAATAGGCTACAGAGAAAACAGATTTTAAAAATGGAAACTAATAGCATTTAAATTTTTAAAACATTTCAAGAAAGTAAAAGTTAGTTGAGAGTTTTTAAAGACTGTAGTGCATTTATGTGTTATTAGGAGAATTCAGCTGATGAATTCTAAAACTACTTTGGGGATAATTTATTTTTTTATCAAGCTCATTGAAGTCTAATACAAAAATTCATAAGCCGTTTCTTCATGAATCTTTCATACTTTGTGGTACAAAACATGGATTATCACTAAGGAAATGAAGTGCCTCTGTTCAAGGCATCTAGTAAAGCTGTGCATCTCATTGTTGGTTAGTCTGCAATAGTAAATGTTGCAATTATCAAAATGATTACATTGAAGAAAGGGAAATATTTCAAGTTGACTCAGTAGAAAGTAATTTAAAGAGAAGAATACAACATTATTTCAAGACACAGAATGCCTCTGGTATTCTGAACAGGCTAAATATTCAAGGGAATTGAGGCTACTCAGCACTTGATAAGGCATGACCCAAATTCAGGTGCCTCAAGTGCAGCTTGGCCATCACATCTGGTTTCACACCTGTGCTCCTGTGGAAAGAAAAATGGGAGTTTGACAAAGAGAGGGTATCTGACAGGAAAATGTTCCCTGCCTTTTATACATCTGTTGCCTCAGCTGGGATTTAGGAGAGGGTGGTTTCTGTTCACTCATTTCACACTGAAAAAGCAACACGAGCTATGAGATAAAAATGGCTTGGGAAGCTTGGTTCTGTTCCCATCTTTTCCTTTCACCTTTTGTTTGACTTTGATCTTCATCTCCTGTTTCCTCATGTTTCTATTACCCTACTTGTATTGAAATGTTTGTTTATAAAGGACTTTGAAACCAACACATGAGCAGAGCTAGATGTAGCAGTACTGAACCTAGTGAGCTGCAGGAAATGTTCAGTCACACTTCATGTGACAAAAGAAATACGATGTCAGCTCCAGTTCAGATTGATCTCCAGCATCTGGATGGAGTGAGCGCCTGGGGTAGGAGTTGGGATATATTGTCAGTGCAGCTCCCACAACATATAACTGTGCCCTTTTAGCAAACAAACCCCCCAGGCTTTAGCCCTGTTCAGTTGTTATGCTCACCAGCTCCCAAAGTCTCTCTTCACCAAGCCCACTTTCACATGCTTCATCCCCTCTGCCTCAGAGGGTTGTGCCCTTGCCTTTCCCTCAAGGCAATCAACACATCTTACCCAGTGTCAGTCATGGTTTCCCCCTGCCTTTCTGCAGTCCTTCTCTACAACCAATACCTTTTCTTCCTCCCCCTCGCTTACTCCACCTTTTGGTGAGACTGTCACGGTCTGGCTCAGGATCAGCGATTAGACCAGAGACCATGATGCTCTCGATCCCCTCCCACCCAGCTGGGGAAAGGAGAGAGAGAAAACAAGGAGAGAGACTTTCAGGATTGAAAACTAAACTAGACAGCTTTAATTAAATATGATAATGATAAAACTAATGATAAAAGAAAATATGTATAAATATATACAAGTGTGTTCAGGAATGTGCAAAATCCTGTTGCCTCCTCCCACCCCCAGCAACTCCCCCAGCATCTCATGAACTGTGACCAGTTCTGAAATATCCTGGAGCTGCTGGGTAGAGCAGCAGAGCAGACAGGAGCTGAGGGGAGAGTGATGAGGGTCAGGAACACGTAGGCCTAGGGATCAACAGTGGTGGATAGATAGAGTCCTCCCCGGACACTAACCATGAATGGAAGAGAAGGGAAGAAGAAGCAAGAAGGGAGGGGCTTGATTTCCATTATCCCTGAATTATATATGTTGTTAAATACTTTGGTTCACCAGTTTTGCCATCTGTCTAGTCCACTCATCCCTATGGGAGGGTTGCAAATACAACTGATCTGCTCCTTTAGCATCTGAGGCCACAGATTCAACAAGCAGGGCAAAGCATCCTTCATGTCTCAGCTGTATCTGTAAACATCCCAGCATTATCAGTCCACTAGCTGGAAAACTTGCTGCTACTCAGAAGAGAGCTCACTGAATCAAAAAATATCAGTAAAAAGAAAATTGTTTTCATCCTGGCTCAAAGCAGGACAGAGACACCTGTCAAGTGAGACAGTTTCTCTTCACTGCCTGCACGCCAGAGGAGAGGTGACACAGACTTTGGGCTGAAGACATGTTATCACTCTCAGTTGCTGGTGCAATTCCCACTAAGCCTCGAGACTCTATTTGCTGCAGATCTTTTGCTCTTAGTCCTGATTGCCAGTATGTCTGCCTGCGTGCTGACCTACCTCTCCCTAGTAAGTGTTGTACCTTAAATCTAATGTATGTATACTCAGTTAAAACTCCCACTTGCTGATCATGAAGATCTGTCTGTCCTTGTTGCTTCTCAAAAAAGGGATGAAAGACAGCTGCTTTCCTAAATACAGTAAGAGAAGCAACTCAGTCTTCCATTGAGCTGTTTCCTTCAGTTTATTCATTTGCTTTTCTTTCCCAACAGCTCTGGTTTACACACAGGTGACAGTGTTACAAAAACAGGACCTGGGGGCCTTCCAGACATGAGACAAGTGCCAACTGTTGTGATCGAATGCGATGACAATAAAGAAAATGTGCCTCATGAAGCAGATTATGAAGATTCTTCCTGCCTCTACACAAGACAGGCAGAGGAGGAAGAGGAAGATGAGGATGAGGATAACTCATTATTTACAAGTAAGACTAATTCTGTTTTTCTTTCCCATTTATTTAATTTTACCTCTCAGTGCATAAGGAAAACACAAGGCCTGTGAATTTCCTTTCCTGCCTGTATCTTTTGCATCTTTCAGGGCTTGACTTCATGGGGACACTTTGTAAGTCAATCCAAAATAACAAATAGTATTAATTTGTAATAATTTCCCTAATTCACATGAATCTCTGTCTAGGTAGCTCTCAGACAGAAATCACGTGACTCTTTTTGGCTTATATTAGTTCACTTTAAATTTTACTTTTGGATTCACTTTCCCGAGTGTATGTGGTGTAAAGAAGCCCTGTATTTGGCTTATGTCAAGATCAGCTCATTAGCATTACTTCAGGAGGATGAAATAAGTTCCACTGACAGAAAATCAGAACTTTTTTATATAGTAAGTATTAAATCATGTCAGAATTTTAAGCCTGTACATACTTTGAAAGGGGTCATGATCAGAGAATTGGGGTCAGGTTAATTGATACCCATGTCACAATTACAGTCTGGAGATGGACCTGTGGCCCCCTCCTGGCCTGTCTGAGAAACCCATCTCCTGCCTTGGTGTGGCATTATAGGATTCTTCTGTGAAGAGAAAATACCATACTTTGTGTATGACAACTGTTTGTCGTCCTGCAGGTTGAGCTGAAGTTTCAGGCCTTTGGATTTCTTTTCTTTGGAAAACTGGGAGCAATACAAACAAAAGGCACCCTTTTTAAAACCCACACAAAGAAGTTTCTAAAACAGGCATATTTCATCTCGGAATCCTCCTTTACCCTGCACGTGAAATTAAGCAGTCTTTGCTCTTAAACTAAGACCCAGAGCAGAACTGTGCTGTTTCACACTGTACTGCCATTGCTCAAAACCTCTCATGGGTTTGTGTTTGTCTGTCTACTTGTGTCTGTCTTCCCTGCTCAAACTGCTTTGGTTGCCAGTCTAGGGAAGCAAGCTTGACTCATGAAAGGCTGCTGGTTTTCACAGTATCTTTGCCAATGTCACTGCCTGAGAAGCAGTGTCAATTACTGTACATAAAGATCTGTGCTGATTGACTTTTGATTCCTTCTAGTGCCAACTTGGGTGTCTTGATGTTACACTGTAAAAGACAGAGGTCTCTCTCTCTCTTTTCCACCTGCTGTAGTTCTGCTGCTGCCTGACCAGGTTCTGAGGGTGGATTACTCATTCCATTACATGGTCCAGAAACACTGTGCTAGACAAAACTACAGATGCTACAGATGCAGTTCTGAAGCAAGCCCTTCTTCTCCACTCCCCTCTATGGAGCAATATTTTAATTTATTTTTCCTGTATACCTACCAAATTCAGCTTTTCCTTGTTATGATGTGAATTGAGGGTAATTGAGCACATGAAATTAATTGACACCCCTTTTCCCACAGTCCTTACCAGTGTAAATGAGAGCCCAGGATCCTCCCTTGGCTGGCAGTCTTTGCCCACTTCGTGCTGTAATGCAATGATGACACCTCCTTTGGCAGAGCCTCTCCTCTCTCCCACAGGCTCCCTGGCAATGAAAGTCTGCAGGAAGGACTCCTTAGCAATCAAACTAAGCAACAGGCCATCCAAGCGAGAGCTGGAGGAAAAGAACATCCTCCCCATGCAGACTGATGAAGAGAGGCTCGAGCTTAGGCAGCAGATTGGGACGAAGTTAACAAGGTAGGAGACAAACGTTTTTGTAACTCTTGCTTTTGGAAATATGTGGCAGGATGTTAGTTGCCCTCCAGTCTGACTCTGAGAAAACCACAAGGAGAAGACCAGCCAGTTGTTGGGATTTTTCTTTTTTTTGTTGTTTTTGTTTGTTTGTTTGTTGTTTTTGTTGAGGTGATAAAGGGGCAGCAGAACTACCATGTTGTGGAGGCAGGTAAATCCCTCTTATCTACCTTTTTCTTTGTGGCCTTGTTTATTTCTTCTTTGAAATATACTAACCACATCTTTCCTGTCTGTCTTTGAAAGTCTTTGTGCTGGATCATGCTTAGCCTACTCCAAGACCTGTCTGATTCTTCAGTATTCTTGTGAATGGCCTCAGCAGATGCCCAGAGTCTGCAAGATGGCACTGCAGGGTTACTGGTTCTGTGACTTTCTTTTTTCAGTCCACTCTCTATTCAGCGTAATATTTTGTTACACTGCAGCTGCACATGGAGCTCAGTGTCCCAGAGAGCAGCACATGATAGCAAGGTCCCAGTGTTTATGTGATTAATTTTGAACCCTTTTGCAGCATGTGAAGAGTTGGAATTTTTGTTTCGTAGTGTATCTTACTGTGCACTGCTTGACCTTGCAATGACATTGAATAGCATTTGCACTGTGTTGCCCATTTGCCCAAATTACTTAGGTGTCTCAGAAGTTTTGCAGCTCTGCTGAAGGTAAATAGTGTCATTTGCAAACATTGACCCTGCGCAGCTCACTGTACCCCAGGTGATTTTTATTATAAGTATTTTATAACTCACCTCTCCTACTTTTTCCCCATTAAAGAATGTTTCTTCAGCATATCTCTTTTTAACAAGGGTAGAATCCTTTATGCATAAGCCCCATATTCTCACAGTGTCATTTGTTTCCCCAGTTGCATCTCTGCTCGTTCAGTCTGAGGTATAATGCTTGATCTTGTCATCTAATATAGCTAGGATTTGGGAGCTATCAGAAATAGTTAAAATAACTGAAACTGTGTACATATGAGCTCAAAAAATAGCTGAGCTGCTGCTTTTTTATTCCCATTCTGTATCACTGAAATTGGTAGAGTTTCACAGACGTTATCTGAAATAATGTAGTTGCCAGTTTGACCTTTTAATTACTGTTATTTACAACTTAATATCTCATCCTTTTGAGTAGTTAAAAACAATCAAGAAATATGAAAACAACTTTCCTCACCTCTAATATGCAAAAAGCCACAGATGTTTTAGCAGCAAAAAGGAAGGTACTCGTCTTCTCAAGTATTTTGTATCTATGTGCACAGACTGATGAATATTAGATTGAAATAGAGAGAATATTTCAATTTGGACAATATTTCTTTGCTATCCAGACTTCATTACTGAGTCCATCCTTCGCCATTCCTCAGGAATTGTCACACAGCAATTTCAATGCCAAGCAGAATTAAAGTAGTGAAGCATTTATAGTCCTTGGAGAAGATGCTAGATGCAAAATATAATTGCAGCTGGCAATTTTGGATTTCTCAGGGGGATTTGTACTGCTCCACCAATGGTCCCCTATGGTTTAAAATAGCCAGCCAATGAAATCACATATGCCACTTACAAAAGTAAAAAATGCAGAATAAAAACTTCAGCGAATAGTTATTGTCTGTAATAGATCAATTAATTTTTACCAAGAGGCTCAAGGATACTTGAGTATTTATGTATCATCCTCACAATATTTAGTACGGAAGAGCTCATTGACTGCCACATTTGGCAGATCAGAATTTAGTACTATTCAGAGAATGTCATTTTTAAAGATGCTTATAGCCAGGGGTATTGAAAGACTGATCATTGACATATTGTCTGGGACCAAAATCATCCCAGGCGTAGTTCCTCCAGCCTTATTAGAGTTACACCAGGAATCAGTTTGGCTCAAACTATTTGTTCCTGCCACGTTTAAATGTAGCTTGGAACCTCTGAACCCCAAATTGGTCCAAAAAAATTGCTGTAACTTTAGTATTGCATCTGCCAAGTGGTAGTGAGACTCTAGAGCAGGCTACACCACCTGACCCGTTTGCCACGCTGGGAGAATAGTACCCTAACTTACACCAGACCAGTTGTGGGGCTGCAGAGACTGTAGCTTACAAGCAGAATGTGGTCCACTACACACCTGAATATTAGCTCAGACATAAGACAAATTAAGACCTTTGTACCTATCGTAGGAACATTTCACATGTATGTAGTTCTTCGCTGGTGTGTGTCCTGTACCATGGCTCAGCACAAGTAGATCCAAGCAAACATGGACCTTTTTGCTCAAGGTGGCAAAATATATCCTAGCAAAGGCAGGAGATTCCATGTCTCATGGATTCCAACCACATGAGCAGGCATCATGGACTATTTCTGCACAGTCTTCAAACAGCAATTACAGCAACTAATTAGAAGACCTCCTCCTCTGACCAAACCAGAAGGGATTACTCTGAACTGTGATACCTACTATGTAGCAAGGAGCAGGCAGTGAATTAAGATGCAGAATTTTGCTCATAACAACATGTGACCTGGGAATAGGAAATGCATGCTGGAGGACAGGTTCTTGGCTGCTAAAACCCCTTACAACTCCATTAACTTCTACTGTAAAATGCAGACCTTCTGTGCTAAGTAAATGTTTAAGTGGGTATGGTTTTCTTTTTTCCTGACTGCTCAGATTCTCCAAACTCCTCCTCCATTTTATCCCTCTGGTGCCCCCACAGCTTCACAGCTGCTTGAGAAGTGCAAATAAGTGACTGTAAGAGAGAAAGGAGTTAAGAGAGGGAAAAACAGAACTCTGTTAATAGTCAGAGGGAAAAGAAGGACTAATGCCTTTTGTCTGTCTCTGTGGCTGTGTTGGACTTGCTGGGGAGCAGTGGTCCCTAGGTTATGCAGGTTAAAGCAGTGGGCAGTAGGATCTGTATTTAGCTTTCAGTAGCTAACAGGGTGAGTGAGGTGGGGCATATCTGGGCTATGATGGTGAAACAAGGACTCAGGCTCTGGATCTGAGCTTGGTGGTTCTCCCAGGGGCAGTGGCAAAGGCATGGCCTGTCAGGAGCACCTGGTGAGGGGGAGGGCCAGCACTGATGGGTGATGCACGGGAGAGCCACATGTCTCCCAAGACTGCAGGACTGTCCCCTGGTACTGAAAGGGGTGCTTCTATGTGGATCCTTGAACTTTTGTTTCACTGAGGAATCATAATAGTGGTCATAAGAGACAACACAGACTTCCTCAATCAATGTATTATTTGGTGAGCAGAAGAGTCATTTAGAGAAAATATATGTATCTATTTCTATATATACACTACACTGGACTTTGCTGAGGACTTTGCACTCCCTAGAGCTGGGAGGACCTGGTTTCTTTGCGTATCTTTCACAGAATGTCTCTCATACCTTGAGAAAATGTGTGACTTTAGTCTCTGACTGATCAGCCATGCATCCTATAAGAAGGGCTTTCTAAAGCACTCGGGTATTCTTTGAGTCTCATAACTCCTCAGCTCTACTGTAGGTGGTCATTAATAATTAGATACAGGAGTACTAAAGCTAAGATTTTGGTCCACTGCTTTTCAAGAATGCATGGTATTGTCCTTATCTGTTTTCCCTGAATTGCTTAATCCTGGCTTTTCCCACCTGTGAGGATAGGATAGTCCAATCATATTAAAAAACTGGTAATCCATTATTATTATCATCATCACATTGAAAATAATGTTAAGGGAACGTCCTGATATTCACACTATTACTACTGGTCAGCATCATGTCTGTCTCATCAGCACACTCCTACCCAGCTTGGGGCAGAGGGCAGACTGGCTGCAGGTCACAAGACAGGGGAGATGCATAAAGGCTGTCCACAGGTGAGCAGTGTGTGTCAGGGGACTGCTGCCCATCATTGGCAGGCGCCACAGGAAACCCAATAAGATTTTGCAGCCAAATAATATTTTATGCTCTGCTTCCACCAGAAACTATTGGTTGTAGGAGTCACATTTAACCCCAGACTGTGCCTGGCATGGAAGTGAAGAGGCATGAATAAGGGGGAGCAGCCCTCTGTACATTAACTACATAATTATATAGAAAATAATTACATTAGAAACAAATGAAGAAAGTAACTTCTTGCAGTGTCCACATGCTACCTCGTGACTCTCTTGTGACTCTCTTGTGACTCTTTTGTGACTGAGAGACAGACATCCCATTGCTCAACTGACTGCTGTGAGTGTGTCACTGTATTTGTTCTGCTGGCTTTAAAGCAGTGAATAAATAGCAAGCTGCTCTGTCAGATGTGCAGTAGTGCTCTGGATTGTTTGCTGTATAACCCTGGATTTATTCACTCCAGTACCTTATGAGATGCTGTCCCTACACCAGCAAGTGGAAATCTTGATCTGAAGCAATATAAATAATATATTATTTCAAAAAAAAGTATCATGAGGTGAAGGATAGGAAGTATGAAAATAGATCACAGAGACACAGTGCATGAATGGCTGTAAATATGTACACATGAGATATGGACATGCAGACTTGCTGGATGTGTTTATAGTCCCATTGATGCTTTGCAAATAGTACAGAGATGTCTGTGTCTGAGAAATGTAGCATGAAAAGTCATAAATCTTTGTTACGGAGAAGCAGATGTGACAGATGATGGTCCCCTACTACCTCGATCAGAAAGGTAATCTATGTTATGCATTCCCTGATCAATACTATATCTTCCTCAGCTGTATTGAAAAACACTGCCTAGAAACAGAAATCCTGTGATGAAGCAAACCTGGTGAATTCCCACAAGTATTAAAAAATACCAAAAAAATGCCATTGATTTTAAAAATATCACAGAGCTGCTGTGAGGTTTTTGGACTTCTGCATATCAAGTGCCAGTTGTCTGTGTGTCCCTCTGCATGAGGGATAGTTCTCAGGAGAAAGAGTGGTACAACATGTTTGTAAACAGAAGGAGAGACGTAAGCCAGAAAGAAGAGTAGAAAAATTGGACAGTTTGGGAAAAGGATTGCATCTTTAGCATCGCCTTAAAGGTGGCAGAGGTGTTTACCAGGGCTGAAGAAGGGTTAGTCTGCAAGGTTTGCACAGGCCTTCAAATCAACAGCGGTTCCTTCAGAAGGCTGAGGAAACTGAACAGTCCAAAGTGGTAGCTTTTGTTTGCCAAAAAACGAATCGGTGAGGAGATTCAGCTTTTTGAAGCAGTTACTTATTGAGACAGCACTGCAGTCCTGCTGAGGGGAGGGTGTGCTCACCCAGAGGGTGAGCAGCAAGATGGACCCCGTCGAGCACGGCTTCTTCTCCTCGCGGGTGTCCCCATCCCGCTCTGCGGAGGGCATTTTGTGCCCTCTTCATCTCTGAGGCATGTAGGGATAAAAAGAATGGGCAGACAGCAGGATTAGGTTGTATTCACAGCCCTCGTTTAGTTGGGCAACGTGAAATAATTTCTTCCTAATTACCTCTGACGTCTGCAATGCTCACGCTTATTGTTCGCTCCCGCTAATGAGAGAAGAGCGAGTGCCTGAAGCGAGAGCTCATCCCAGGCGGCAGCGCGTGTGCCCGCGCGGAGCTCCCCTCTTCCCGCGCCGGGTGCTGGGGATAAATCACACAGAAAATGGGATTGTGGTCAGCAAGCTCTCATCCAAATCCTGGATTAGAGGGGACGATGGGACAGCAGCGCTAGATGCATGAACGGGGGCTGACTGAAAAAAGCTGCCAAGGATTTTAGCCTGGATTTTAACCATGATGGTACCTAGGGAAAACAGCTTTTTTTTTTCTCTTTTAGTTTAGCTTTGTGAGGAAGCTGTGCATTTGTGAGACACCCAAAGGAAGCCTTAGCATCTGCTGAGGACACCTGTGATGTCCTTAGCATCAGGAGGAAGGCAGCAAAAGCAGGTGATTATCTACGGGCAACAAGCTGAAACTGAGTTATCATTATGCATCTGGGCTCAACTGTCAGGAAAAAACACTCTGAGCAGAAGTGATCTGGGTTCTGTGCAGAGGTGCAGATGTGAGATGGGCTTTCAAAGCCCCTGTTAGCCCTCTTTTCTGTGACTGACATCCTGGAGACCTCTGTTGTGCTGAAAAAAAAAAATGGCTTTGTAGTGAAAATGCTGTGGGAAGGCTGCATCTTCACGGGGCATCCCAACTTCAAGCAAGCCACTGAAAGAAACGCATGTGCACATATATGTGTGTATTTATTAAGGTATGCTGGGATCTCCAGATGTACATATGTGCCTGTGAACCTTGGTAAATTCCAGTAGCGTGCAAACTCTCATTGACAGTAAAGTTTGTGTGCTTTTGAAACGCCACCCAGATCCCAGGATCCCTTTAGGTGTGTTTCAGTAGAACAAGAGTCCTCATTTCTGAGCACACTTTGAACTTGTCTCTTTATATTAGTCATTTTCATAGTTAACACCATCATTCATCACAGAAAAAGACAAGTTGACATCACAAGTGATGTTACTACTATTGTTTTGATTTGAGTTTCAACAGCCAACAGCATAAACTTGCTTCATCTGATTAATTTATGGTTAGGATTTGCTGTAGCAAAAGGTCAATGGCAGGGAAGGGGGAGGTGACAGCGGGTAACGTCACCGCAAAACACGTCACCTCTGTTCACGTCACCTGTTCCCACGTTTGTGGGATGGACAGTGTCCTTGACCAGTGATCTGAATGGGTCCTGGCAGTGTGACCTCTCTTCTGTCACAGCCCTGCCTTGGGATGAATCCCTGCTGCCACCACTTTCACTCAACAGAGGCCAGCAGGTGTTTTGCTGTATATGAAAGCAAAGCCTCATGGAGTGGATATAGTCTGTCCTTGGGCAGATGCGTCTCTCCATGTTAGAAGATGGGGCTCCAAATGTGCAGAGACAGTTTGTTTCTGTTATATAAAGGAGGAGAAATGTTTTACTGTGGAGAGGAATGCTCTTAATGGTAGACAGTGGGCAGTGGCACTTGAGGGCAAGGTCTCCCCAGAGCCACTCATGTGGCCAGTGATGAAGTGAAAAGTGTTTTCTACATGTCAAAAGTTCATCTCAATCAGAGATATTGCCATCCCAGGATGGTATTTGTTATTCCTGGGGTCTCTAACTACTCCTGTTGCACTGGAAGCAGTGCAAGTCACTCTGTGCTGTCGTTGCAACATCTGTTTCTCCCATCCTCTGTCTGCAGAAGCCAAGGCAGAATACATTATGAGGTTACAGTTTCCCCTTCATACTTCCCATCCTCTTCAGCCCCCTGACACAGTCTGTACTTGAGGTCTAACTCAGGCTGTCAACACAACCAAGACAAATATGTTTAGTCTACCTTAGTTTCCTTTGCAGTTTCAGTGGGGTGTGGTATCCTTCATTTTCTGCCCCAAATTGATTGTGGTATTGCTTTTAGCTGTCAAACCATTATCACCTTTCACCTCAGAGGAAGCCACATTTCTTTGCTGGGCAAAATAATTCATGGTGATATAATGCAAGCTTGTGATGGTAATGAAGTAATGTGTCGGTAATAGAAATAGTCTTTTATTTCTCCAGTAAACAAGAGGCTATGTGGAATTCATGCAGTGCTCTCTTTTGAGTAAAAGAAAGACCAATATAAATAAAAACAGGTGAAACAAACACAAGCAAGGAAGTAGCTGATTCAAAATATACTATTGTGGTTTTAAAAGAAGAAAACAAAGGTGGTTTGTTTGTTCTTTGGTTTGGTTGGGGGGGTTGCTGTCTCCATTAAGAATAGCTCATAAATTTCCACCTTGAAAAAAATCCAACCATAAATCTTCATGTTTTCTGTCTGCTGGTTGTGGGGAGTTAATCACAAGCACTACAGTTGCTCAGCTTGAATGACCTTGTAATTTCTATAAAGGAAACAAATCAGATGGCAATGCAAGTAGATAAAAGCAGCAGACTAGCAGGAATAAATTTCACTTCTCAGGCTGATGATTGTAAAACGGAGAAACTGCTCTTTGAGCAAAATATTTAACCTCTCTCAGAAGCTACAGTTTGCATTTTTCCCCTTTAGTGTATTATGGCCTGTTTGGCAGCACATGTGCAGGAGATTAACGTAGGTAATCCTTTTAAAGGAGTCAGATGCATAAACCCAGTTTTTTATCCTGACTCTAGTCAGCTTTCAAATATATATATGTGCTCATATATGTGTACTGCGACTATTGCTGTGAGCACAAGCAGGACTGCTAGAGAAGTAAGTCTGACCGGTGTGCATGGTCATCTATCTGTGTCCAGATATGCAGGAGTTTCATATGCAGGTTATTGTATGTGAGTAAAGAGAGGGGACTTTTTGAACAGTTGGACCTGTGCTAAATAGGATTTAATGTTTTACAAGTTTGTTTTATGTAGGATTAACTGTCTTCTGGACAAATGTACCAAGGAAGCGAGTATTCTTACCATTATACCCGCTACAATTATGTAAGGTTGGAATTTTGCTTGTTTTCCCTAAGACACTGTGTTAACACGAGGATCACTTAGTGGTGGAGAGGGACTTTTTTTGCATACACACAGGAAAGTTACTACTGGTCTTTTAAAGGCAAGCATGGATGAGAATTATGCTCCTATTTCAGTGTACTGGGATTCATAAGCACAGACCATATGTGGGGATTAAACTAAGTCCTTAACCTCAGACCTGACCATGTAAAATTACCATTTATGTTAATAACATTAGTGAAGAGGAAGTGTTCTCATGTGCAGTAGACCACATCAATGTGTCTCTAAGTATGTAGCCTTTAATATTCACCACTTGCCTTTCTGATGATACATGATTTTCAAACCATCAAACTACAGGGAAAGCACGTTAGCACCAAGGTAACCTCATTCTTCACTGACACACTTGAATTCAGGAGGCAGCAACACTAATGAGTAATTAATAAAACAAGCATTCAATAAATTGTATTTGCTGAATAAGCAAGCATCTATAGCCTCAGACTGAACTATTTAACCTGCAGAATATTTGAGTTTTTCAGCATGCTGGAACAGTCTTCACAATTTCTTTTGTTGCAATAAAGAAGAAAGAGATAGTCTTCCTACCTCCCTGCAATCAACTGGCTTTGATTTTTACAACTAGCCCTGTGAGCAGGAGACCCTGATCTCAAATAGCAGGAGCTGCAAAGGCTCCAGCTGGCTCCTTCAGTGGGGAACAGGAATGCTGCCTGGCCCAGGGACCCTTCTGCACAAGCACTGGGACTTCAGTCACCTGCTGGGATGCAGATGGCATCTCGGTTGCACCCAAGCCATCAAGGAGCACATGGGGAGATGTTAGACTGCAAGTAAATGCTGTCCTCAGCAGACCCTCCCAGAAGCTACAGGGCAAGGTCCTTGGCCATCTGCCATGGAGGTCTTTTCACAGCCCCATCACTTGGCCCACCTCCAGCTAAGCTTGTGAGCAGCATGAACAAGTCCCTTTGGCCTGTTTGGCTGGGAAGTTGGAGCACCTGACCTGTGATCCCTGGCCTTCCCAGAGCACTCTCTGCCCCAGTATCCAAGCTGTAAAAGAAAGAGGGCAGGCAGCGCCTCTGACGGGAATTCATTTGTTTGGAGTCAGTTTTATGGACACAATGCAGCTGCACATCAGTCCCAAACTGGGGAGCAATTTCTCTGACAAGAGTCTGGTGCCTTCTTGAATCTCCCCATCAGGGCATTCTGCAGCTGGTCCCAAAACCTCCCTCTGCTTCTTTCAGAAGAAGAAATGGCTGATGTCCCAAGGTCAGAACATCCAGAGAGACTGCTTCCCTTTTCCCAGTAACAACTGAGTGTAAATTCCTGTTGTCCTTCACCCCCAGATTTGTCCAGAAACATTAAACCCTTCCCTTGTTTATGCAGACATTTATGCTGAGATAGAGAGACCTGGGCAATTGCAGGGATCACAAAGCTATGTGAGACTCCACCATCCATTTCATCTTCCCCCTCAGACTAGCTATGAAAGTCTATTTCTCTACTACAGTTAGAAGAGCTGCCAACATCTTGCACTTCACTGTTCAATTCCAGTGAGTTAAGGGCTCCATCTTGTTTTCTAATGTAACATGACAGGTGAAAAAAAGCTCTGCAGCAGTGAAAAGAGGTGATTTTTGCCTCTGAAACCCATCATATGTGATATTTTTGGGAGGTACTTTTATTTCCCTTTGTCTTCACTAAATCTTCTCTAAAGAGTCTTTATTCTGTCTTGTTTCTCCTTGTATTTCAGTAGTGCTAGTAGCCTCCCCCTTCACTCCCATTCAAGATCCTGTACAGCACTTGGCCTCAGTCTAAAGCATTTTAGAGCAAATACAAAGACAGTGACAGGGAAGTGCAAGGCATCTGTGGAGGAATACTAGGCATCACAGCTCAGTCACCTTAGCATCCTCCCTGATCATTGCACATTTTACTACCTCAGATTTCATTCTCCCACCTGTCTATCACTGTTCCTTGCCTTTCTCTCAGTTCTGTGCATTTGTCACTAGCTATGTCATGTTTTAACAATTAGGGCATGTGTTAAAATCTTCAAGAGCAAGCAATGCTGCCTCACTACTCAGTATAAAAGTGTATCTGAAGGATGAACTTGACCCAGCAGTACTAAAGATCTAGTGGCATCTTCATTTTCTTTAGTGTTTCTTTGATCAGTTATGGCTACTTGGAGAAGTGCTCAAATACTGGAGGGAAGCAAATGTCACTCCTGTATTCAAGAAGGACTCAGGGAATTAAGAGGCCAATCAGCCTCACCTTGATCACTGGGAAAGTGATGGAGAAGATAATCCTGGGAACAATTTCTAGGCACATAAAGGACAACAAAGCCATCAGGAGTAGTTGATATTGTATCACCAGGGGAAGTTATGTTTGACCAACTTGAACTTCTACATTAAATGACTGGCCTGGTAGACAAGGGGAAAGCTGTACATAGTGTCTAGATAGACTTCAGTAAGGCTTTCAGCATTGTCTCTGGTAAGATCCTCACATTGAAGTTATTGAAGTATGGGCTGGATAGACAGATGGATTGAAAATTGGATCCAGAGGCTGTTGATGAGTGGCACAAAGTCTAGTGGGAGGCCAATAATTAACAGTATACCCCAGTGGTCAGTACTGGGTCCAGTCCTCTTTAACATCATACATTAATGTTCTGGATGATGGGCAGAGCGCACCCTCAGCAAACTTGCTGCTGACAACATACTGGGAGGAGTAGCTGATGCACCAGAGGGTTGTGCTGCCATCCAGAGAGACCTTGACAAGCTGGAGAAATAGACTAATAGGAATCTCGTGAAGTTCAACAAGGGGAAGTGTGAAGTCCTGCACCTGAGGAGGAACAACCCCATGTACCAGTATTTGTTGGGAACTAATCAGCTGGAGAGTAGCTTAAGAGAAAAGGATCTGGGTGTCCTGATGGACACCAAGTTGTACATGAGCCAGCAACATGCCCTGGCTGGAAAAAAGGGGCTGATGGTATCCTGGGCTGCATTAGAAGTAGGGTTTAAAATACTAAGTTACTGCACATTGTCTTAAGAAACCTAAAATTTAGCAACTGCACACAAGAAGGATGGTTGCATTCACAGGCAAGTGACCCGGCCAGTAAGCTAAGGAAGGTGATCCTTCCCCTCAGCACTGGTAAGGCCACACTGGGAGTTCTTTGTCCTGTGCTGGGCCCCTCTGTACAAGAGAGGTGTGGGCATATGGGAGACAGTCCAGTGAAGGGCCACAAGATTATGAAGGGACTGGAGCAACTCCCAGGAGGAAAGGTTGAGAGACCTGGCACTGTTCAGCTTGGAGAGGAAAAGGCATGGGGGGGAGGGAGCTTATCAATGTGTATAAATACCTGAAGGGAGGGTGCAAAGGTGATGGAGCCAGGTTGGTCTCAGTGGTGCCCAGTGACAGGATCAGAGGCAACAGACACAAACTGAAACACAGGAGTAGCTGTCTGAGCACCAGGAAACATTTTTTTCACTGTAAGGGTGACCAAACACTGGCACAGGTTGCCCAGGGAGATCATCAAGTCTCTCTCCTTGGAGACATTCAAAAGCCATTTGGACACAATCCTGGCTCTAGATGGCCCTGCTTGGGCAAGAGGGTTGGACCAGATGACCTCCAGAGGTCCCTACCAACCTCCACCATTCTGTGATAGCACAAGGCATCCAAAGAGCTGACAAAGTCTTTATGCATTAGCAACATCTTTGCCTTTTGAAGAGCACACCAATTTTGGCTGATTCTTTGTGTGCCTCTGGCACTGCAGAGTGACCAAGTTCTTAGACTTTCCCAAATCCTGACTACATTCACTCCCCCCAGTCTAAGGTTTCTGTGAATGTTTCTCATAAAGCTATTCTGATGCAATGCTTGACAATTTTCTCCTGCTTTGGGTTATTGCACAATGGCTGTGCCAGGACAGATGGTTTAGCCAGGTCACAAGCTCTGACAAATCTTGTCTATGGCATGTAGACCATGGAAGTCTCTAGTTGACTTCAGTTTCAGGAGAGCATGGTTTTAGCCCTTGAGACCAGACTCCACATGCTACTCTCCATGGAAAAAATAACCAGGACTCAGTTTCTAAAAAAAAATCTCACAGGCTTGCTGTATTCACTGAAAATCAACTCCAGATGGCCAGCTTCCCCCAACAGGCATTTCTCTCAGCCCTGCACCTCTCCATTCCCTCAGTCCACTCTACCATAGAAAAAAACCTAACAACCCAGAGTCCCAGTTTCACTTCCAAGAGTTTTTCAAATTCCTTCCACCCTTGTATAGCTCTTTTCTCCTTGTCTAACTCTCCAAAGGAGAACCTTAATATCTACCTTCAAAACTTTCTGTCTCTGCATGGCTCTAGAGGCAACAAACAGCAATTTCTTGTTCTTTCTCAGCTTATGAAGCTGGGAACTTGCTCCTCTCAGACATGTCCCAGACAGCCTACAGTGGTGTTTCCTGGTACCTGTACAACAGCAATGATCTCCAGTAGTGCAGAACACTGCAATGTTCTAATGGCTCTAGGAAGAAAATAGGGTGGAAATGTATATTTGACACGTTTTGCCAAAAACACTGCTCATCAGAGTCTGAAAAGCTAACAGAGTGTAGCAGGTGTGAGGTATTTTCTTTTTGTTCCTCCCTATCTGCTGGCATTCATTTATCTGGGCTCAGCAGGAGCATCACTGCAGTCAAGCAGGAGCGAAGTTGTTACTAGCACCAGGTAATCACCAGTCATGAAGAGTGGACCTAACACTCAGTAAACTATAAGGTACAGATGTAAATTCAGTGTCCTTGTAAAGCAAAACACAAGTCCATGTGACTATGGCCAGTGGGACTGGAAGGAGAGTCTGAGAGAGTGTATTCTTTCAGCTCAATCCTGATGCATGAGAAATTGCACATTTTAAACTAATAATGAAGTTAAGCAGAACTGGGAAGCAGGCACTGTACCTGTTTGCCCAGACCATCCTACCCAGCATGTTTTACTACCAATTTGCAGCCTCTCATAGCAGTAGGTGCAGTTTCCAGTTTTAGGAATACTTTGTGCATCAATGATACATGTTCAGAGGGATTCCCTATGCTACCTCTCTCCAAGCTCTCCATCCTTCCCTTCACTGCAGATGGATATGCAGAAAACAAGTGGATGCCACAAATCCAGGGCACTGAAAGCTCAGGATAGAGGGATTTCAGTCCTGGCAGCTGAGTATGCCCTGCAGGAGAATCCAGACTTCTCCTATGGCATGTCAGCAGCCATGAACTTTGCTCATCCTGCATACAAAAAATGTTTTACATGTTAACTCTTTCAGCCTCTCTTGCCTGAATGCCAGCTGCATAAACTATTCAGACCAGTAAGAAGCTCAAAAAACAATCACCAATTTAAGGCAGTCTTCTATGTAGAGGACAAATAATGGCAAAAATGTGAGTTTTAACAGCACTCTAATTTGAAATGTCACAAGGAGGACAGTTGCTACACTGTCACAATGGGGTTCCTCATCCTCATACAAAATGTTTTACATGTTAACTCTTTCAGCCTCTCTTGCCTGAATGCCAGCTGCATAAACTATTCAGACCAGTAAGAAGCTCAAAAAACAATCACCAATTTAAGGCAGTCTTCTATGTAGAGGACAAATAATGGCAAAAATGTGAGTTTTAACAGCACTCTAATTTGAAATGTCACAAGGAGGACAGTTGCTACACTGTCACAATGGGGTTTGAGAAGTGAAGTGTCTGGACTGTAAAGGACAAATGACTTTTTAGGTCGACTGGGTCAGAACAGATTTCCCTCCTATTTTATATAAGGAAGATGGAAGATGTTGTTGGGCATTCCCTCCCCCTCCACAGTTCAACATCAGCTCTAATTAAGGAAACAAATAATGAAAAAAGAATACTGTTTTGGTTTTTTTGCTCAGCAGCTAGATTGTGGTAGTGGAGCAGGTTTTTACATTGATAAAGTGTCAGGGGGAACTGGGGAATGTGCAGGCCAGAGGACATGCACCTGGTATTAGTTGGAAAACCTGGAGTGGAGAACGTCAGTAGGGGTTGAACTGAGCCCTCTAAACTTCAGGCAGAAAATGCAGAAAGCTGATGTCACTGTGCAGAAGATGAAGAGAGAGGCTGCAGCCCGTTCAGCATAGCACACAGGGATTGAATGTCCCTCTGGAAGTGTTTTGTTTCATGGGGATTTTTTTCGTTTGTTTTGAAGTTAAGAGTATTTGCCTGGAAATAGGATCTTTGTTGTTTTGGAGATTATTGGTTCCTGCTGCTAATTCCTTATTTGATGTAATAAGCCTCTTTGTAACATTCCATTTGTTTTGCTGTGGAAATACAAAGCAACAACAACAACAAAAAAGATTATCACTTTATGGTCTGAATTTTCAGCCTCCGGGTAATTATGTGCATCTCAGTAACTTGGAGAGAAGAAAACGCAGATGGGACAAGAATTTTCCTGAGTGAAAAAATCTCTTTAAACCTAAAGGTGATGATATAACTGTGAGCAAATCATGTTTAATACATTGTCAAAATAACTGTGCAGTTTCCTAAGGCATGGGGGTTTTTAAAATTTTAACAGGTGAATCATTTCCTTTTTTTTTTTTTTAATTAGGCATTCTTAGTATTTTCTGTCTGGTGTGGCATGTTTTTATTAATTTCCAGGATATGTTATGACTTTAAAAAAAACAACTTCTGGACTTTACTAATACATAGAGGCAGAAGTAGGGTCTTCCAGTGAAGGTCTTAAATACACACCAGCTAGAATGAGGCAAGAATTTACACAGTAGGCAAATCTCTGGGTAGGGTGGCGAGAGATAAAATTCTCTAGAAAGGTAAGAAATGAATTTGCAAACAGTGATGCAGGTACAAAAGAATCAACGTTGAAAATTGTGTGCAAAGACCGAGACTGATGAGCAGGTATCACAGATCTAGCTCTGACTGTTATGTATGTCTAGGAATGACCCTGACATCTGCAACACAGCTCCTGGTGACCTGCTTCGGCAGATCTGTGCTTGTAACTACCACAGCAGGTACTGCAAGAAGAGTTGTGTCTCCTGGAGTTGGCTGAACACAGGATTGTTTGCATTTCATACTCAAATGCAGAAAAAAAAAAAAAAAAGTAACAAGTGGGGGAAGGAAAAACTGAAGAAAAATAGCAAATGGAGGCATTAATTTTTTATTACAAACTGAAAAGTAGCATTTCGGGTTAGAATCAAATATTTTTGCCCTGTGCATTCTTTAGTGCTTTTTAATTTTTTATTTTAGTTTAGTTTCTTGTGTAAGAAAATTATGTCCAGTGAATTGTTTTCTTAGCTGAAGCTACTCATTAAATTCAACCTCACCTCTGACCTGCTGGAGCTCAATTTTCCAGCAATTTTGCTGTTTGTCACAAACATTTCGCCCAGCCCTAATTCTTAATATTGATGTGACCGTGTTAGGCCACAGCCCTTTGCAGTAAGTCCTTGCTATTTATCACCTCCCTTCCACACCATCTGGGGGTGTGGAATCACACTGGCACAAAATAGTTAATCACTCTTAAAGCTCTCAAATTTGTTCACTTCCTGGAATTTTTCACTTCAGTAGCAAGACAAAGTGTGGGCACCATGCTATTTCCTATGCATCTTTTCCTCTAGAAACTGATTTATTGGGGTTTTGAATTGCTAACACCAAATTCTCTTACAAAAGCGTTTATTTGGAAGTCCTGTATTGTGGCTGTTCCAAGTCACTGAGTATTTTAGATTTTGATTCATTTCTCAGAAAATGGATGAGTTGGGGTTTTTCTACATGTACAATACCAATATAAAGTGCCTGTTGGGAGATGAATTTGATTTCTGCAGTATTGTTCGTTTGCCTTTCTTCATCCTGGCACTGGTAAAATGGTCTATAACAAATTAAACTAACACTGTCAGGGGGCATAATTCTTCTCTCTCCATTCTTTGAGTGGCTGCTGCAGTAACAGAGGAGACTTTTTCAAGTTGGCCATATCAAGTGTTGAGCTTGTCATCAGCAAGCTGATGACACTCCCTGCCCAAGTTTCCTTGGTTAAAACCAACAGCTTTTTTGCATTTTGGATTGAGATTTGCTGTAATGGTCACAGATAATTCGGACTGCCAAGCAAAATTGGTTTGCTTATGTGTTTTAAATGTTCCTGTCTTGATATTAGGATCACAGCTGTTTTAGTGCTTTTTTTTTTTTTTTTTTCAGACAAATTGCACACTGACAGGGCCAGAAGTGTAAGATACCTGCTAATGCACAGGCCATGTGGATACAGTCACTGTGGTCTATATATATATATCTATCACTCGGTGGACACCATGGTCCACAGTGGCCCATCAGGAGGTCTGATCTTCATGCTGGCTAAATATAGGGAAGATGGTTCCTCCATTATGGCTTCAGGCCTTGACCCTCCCTCAGAGCCAGCAGCTGCTTCTCAGCACAGGCAAAATTTAAGTTTGTGACAGCGGATTTTGCTGAAAAGAAACCTGAGAGGAGAGGGACACTGGGAAAGATCAGTGGGGTTTTAGAGGGTTGTAGAGGTTTGAGGAGTGGGGCTGCGCTCCCGCTGTCATCCCTCAGCCTGCTTCCATGGTTTCTTCCCTGTCACAACAGACCTTGGTCCCACCTAAAGCTGTGCTTCCTCTCTCCATCCCAAGGCCACCACACATGCACAGGAGTAACTGCTTTACTCCTGTATCAAACCATGGTCAACCATGTGAGCTTCCCTGAGCACCAGGAGCTGGCGTGGGTGGACATGCCAAGAGGGAAGGGGGCTCTGCTATTCTGGCTCTTGCTTGGACATGGCTCTGCTTTTAAGAGTGTAATGTTTATGGTAAGAAGCAGCCATGTGCCAGAAACTATAGGGATACCCCAAATTTGTTTAATCCAAGTTGCTGAAAACACCAGGGAGTGGTGTCAGAACTCATCACAACTGGCTTGGTTGGGTGACACAGAGCTGAAGGGGTCTGGGCCCCTGCCTCAGGTCTGTTGTTGGGCAGAATCGTCTATAGGACAGTTCTGGAAGGCCCTCAGACTGGGGACACCTTTGCAAATACATGAATGGTAATCTGGTCTCCTACAGGTCTTTCACATACAAGGTTGCACCTCAAAACTGAAAAAGTGTAGAAGATAGCAGGAGAAGCCTCCAAAGACTAGTGTTTGGAAGAAGAGAACATTGTATTTAACCAGGAAAAAAGTAACTTAGTAAGAGGAGTAAGACAAATAATGCTTCTACAGTTTAGCATCTGATCTTTACCTAAAAAATGCATCTTTAAAGATTTGCTGTCAATGTTTGTTCACAGACACAAAGTCACATTTCTATAGAGTCAGATTTTAAAACAAACCAGACACAATAATGTCTATAGATAGAAAGCATATCTTAACTGCTCAAATTGATTTTCATGGTGCCATTTTATTCAGTCATTCATGGATGACCTTGAACTGTGGATTATGGTTTCTTTAGCTTTGCAAAATCAGCTTTTGGTTCAATATTGTTACCTTTGGAGAAGCAAGTGTCTTCCCTAAGTGCTGTACAGACAACAGAAGGACAATAGCTGACATTTTAGAACATTTTTTTTCCCTTATTATAATGGGTCCTAACATCCATCTGTTTTTTCTGGCATGCTCTAGGTTTTCAACCAGCATTTAGTGCATTTTTCCCTCTGGACTTGTAGTACTCAAAAATACCCCATTTTTATTGTTCAGGAAATATGTTCTTGAATTAGATACATAGTCAATTCCCTTCTATAAAAAAAAATGTACTTTGTTTCCTACTGCAGTTGTTGAATATTTTGCTCTTGGGATTAGGAACAAAAGATTTGAAGAGTTGATGCTGCAAAGCTCAGGTGGTGTAACTATCTTAATTCCAGCATGACTGTTTTTTAAATTGTTTTAACTTTCATGATCATATTTTATGTGAACAACCAGCACTTGGCTAAAACGCTTGATGTTAATGAAACAATACAGTAATGAAACAGAAGAAGCTCCATTTTAGAGCTTGAGCTTGCATGACCTTGCAGTGTTCCAGCTGTGAGTAGGCATTTCACAGTTAGCATTACTGAAAAAGGGGGCAAAATCTGATTATGAGTGTCTAGCACTACTAGGCTTCAACTTTAGAAAAAAATAAGAAATGAAGTAATTCCTTGGGGAAATGTAGGTGTCTGCATTGTGATATTGTGGTCTAATAAAAGATTGGTGACTTGGGTATGTCACTATTCATACTGTTTCTACTCTGAGTTGTAGGACTGTTTCTATTAAGAAAGAAACTTGGACGTTCATGGCCCAAGATGATTCTGCTTTATTTGGGTACTTTAAAGAAATATGTTCTGTGTATGGTAGGCAAGGTTTGAACTTTATGCAGACATAATGAATTTTTGAAATCTACATTTTGAATATTATTCTCCTTCCCCAGGAGACCTAATCTGGGCAGCCTGTTCTTTGTTGGTGAGCTGGTAACTTTCCCAGGAGTAAATCAAAATCGTAATAAATCAATCCCTCAGTCAGCTGAAACAGAAGAGAGTGCATTATTTGAGCTGCCAGTCAGAAATGGATTCACATGAGCCAAAAAAAGGAGAAAACAAATTGGTCAGGATTAGAGTTTTAATCAAAGGGCCAGCAGCTTGGTTATATTTTGATTATACTTTTCACAGATTTTTACAGATGCTTGAGCAAGCAGAAAATTTGCTGATTATTTTTCCTAAAAATCTTCACTGTAATCTAGACCAGGTGGACCTTTAAAGTTTATATTGAAGCCATTTCTCAACACAAAACCAAATCTGGGATAAGCATATTTTGGGGCGGAAGTAAAAGACTGCTTTGAGCCTAAATTAAAATCTGAGTCATTTTAGTTGAAAATCCTGCAGAGCCGAGCTGGATACATGGCTGCAGATGTGTTACAGGAACTGTTATTTCATTGATTTCTTACAGCACACTAGGAAGAACTGCTGATCACAAGCATTGCCTCACCCCTCCAGGACATGAGACTGTCCAGTCCAGAGAACAAACTGGCATCCTAAAGCAGCAGAAATACCTGGTCTGATCAGAAAAGCACTATAAGGAAGTCCTTAGATCTTTAACTGATACTTACCAGTTTTTAAATTTTCACCAAAACTAAGCACTTCCCACCTAAATTGTCTGCCTAATTCTCATCTGAACTCTGTCTCAGTGCTGTTTCACCCATTTTCCCAAGGATGAACAGAGGTCTCTGCCCACTTCTTATCTGCCCACTTCTTATCCACAGTCTGCTTTGTAACTGCAGAAGCACCACCATCTCCCAGGGGCTGAATGTATAAAATCAACAGGGAGGTGGAGAGCAGTCATTACATGGTAAATGAATCGTGGCAAATGCTCCTTATTGTTTGATTGCCTTAATTTCTCAGGAAAAGGAGTTATAAGGCATATTATAATGACTAATACCAGGAGACTAGTCACACTAGAAAGAGACCTTAAAGGAAGAGACAATGTATCCTACAAATTAGCCAGCATCTTAATGGAGTCTAGCACAGGTATTTTAATGGTGTAAGACTCTTACATTTGCTTCTTTGGGTAGGGATTTTCTTTTTAATATGCCTTAAGTTTATTGACTCCTTGATAAAACTGTATTTAATCCCATTTTATAAATCCTTTTAGGAAAAAGATAGGTCTCTGTAGACTCTAAAGTCTGGCGGGCAATATCTGGGATGATGATTCAGAAAAAGTGAACCCCCTGTCTTACTACTATATTTTGCTCATTGTGCAGTGATGTAAGGAAAGGAACTAGTTCTTTCCTGCCCTGGTAGAAGCAAATTCAAGATTTTCTTCCCCTCCATCAAATTTTCTGTATTTGACATGGGAGTGCAAAGAGCCCCTGGGAGGCTATGCTTCCTCAGTATGGCTTTGCTATCAGCTTTATTGTTGGGAAAGGCAAGCTAAATCAAGTAAAAGTAAGAGTCTTCACTCCCATTGAATTTTCCTCATGTCAAATTATATAGCTGATGTAAATCAGCACAGTTCTACTGGCTTCAGTCGTGCTTACTTATGCCAACTAAAGAGCAGTGTGGCAAGTAGTTCTCCGTAGCAGCTGGCTTCTCATGTGCCGAGCTCAGATTTACTCCTCTCTTAGAGCAGTCTCTAGGATGGAGGGAACCTACTGGCAACTGAGTAAGGAGACTTGCCTCTGCAGAATAAGTTCAGGAGCTGCTCCAGAGGTTATGCCCCGCTATGCTCAGAAGTTGTTTTACATCAGGGTGACCTGTGTCATCAGGAAGAGCTGCATGAGTGTGACTGGGCTCTAAGATGTTTTGGACACCCCACCATATTCCTGCATGCCCTGTTGTGACCACCTGTGACCTGTTGGCCCATCAATCCTGCTCTTGGGTTACACACAACAGATGCCACCATTCAAGCACTGGAGAGCTGCTGAGTTCTGCCTCTGGTATCTGCTAACTCCCAGAGTGAACAAGCCTGACTAGTATATGGGGCTTAATTTTCCAGCAAGCTTTGTGCTATATCCAGCCATTATGCTTACAGATGACCTTATACTAACCTCTTAGATTTTCATACCCTTTAGGCAGTGGCAAAGATTAATTCCTGATACTCAGGAAACACACACCCAGCACTGTCCCAGTTCACACAACAATGAGCTGGATGGCATTAACTAGCTCTTTTCTCAGAGCTCATCCACAAGAAAACAAGAAACTAAGGGGAGAAAACCCATGACCCCTAACAGGGGGACAGATAAGGCAGCCAGGAGCACCTTGCTTCAAAGGTGCCACCAGACACAAGGGCTGCAAGAATCTGATCCTCCACCCCACAACTAGTTGGCTGCTGTCCTGAGAGCCCTCTGCATATGACCACACTGCAGAGTAGGTTAAGCATCATTGTGTGGGCACTTTATTTAAGTGTTTTATATTGCCCAGGAAGATGTACAGCCAGCTTTTTTCATTTTATTGCTCCTCCTGGACACTGCCACAGTGAGCAAAAACTTCCCATTCTGAGTCCTTACTTTGCTGGGCAGGCTCCAAACAGTAGTATCCATCAGTGAAAATGCTGCCTTTCATTCCTCGGGCTCCCTGAAGAGGTTACACCCCCACCAGCCAATACTTTGAGTCAGCAATTGATTTTGCAGTTCTCCCTCCTGCCCCAACACTCCTATTCATCCCCCATGGTGTGCCCAGCCCACAGCAAAACTGAAAAAAACAGAAAAACAAACACAAAAAAACCCCCACCACACAGTCTTTACAAAGAGCTGCTTAGCTCTTGTTGCATAGTTCTAGCATGAGGAGTGTCAAGCATTTTGATCATGCAGGGAATTAATTCAGGAAATTGGTTTGCTGTCAAGTTTGTATTTGTAAATGTGGGCAAACTTTTTTATTTCTCACTGACAATTTCATAGGTATATTATTTTTTCAGTGAAATCCTAGCAAGACTTTCTTTATGTCACCATAAATCTTAGGAAGGTTTTCTTTGTAGTAAAACTTTTGTCAGTGTATTTGCAAAACTGCTATTAACCATATTGCAAAAACATATGAAGTATAAGCCAGGAGATACATTGAGAAGCAATTGACAGAAAACGAACTTTCCTATTCCTTTGAATGTCTGAAGCTTATTGCAAAACAGCATGAAAGGCACCACAAAGGTCAAGCATGTTCACACAAGAGATTTTAGGCCCAGAAAGTGCTGTTAAAGGTTGTTAGGTTTTAAGGCCCATCTTGCCTGATCCTTGGTTAGATACTTGTGCTTGTACAGCTCCATGAAACAGCCAGAGTTACCTTTCTGATCGACAGCAGCACCACATGTCCCTCTCAGTTCTTACAGTTTTCACAAGTAGATCTGTTCTTTGCTGTTGCACCAGGCTTCTTCCCCACCTCCATTTTTTTCCTGTTTATTCCATTTGTGCTGCTAATGAGACACTGGTTTACTGACCTCTGGCCTCTTGACAGCCTCATGCAGCCTCTGTGATATTAAGAGAAATAAGGCACAGCAGCAATCTAGCAATCAAACCAACAAAGTCAACCTCTGCAAGCAAGGTGTGCTTCATTAATTTTTATTTGTTATTATTCTGGGCAGCACAGGAGGGAAGGTAAAAGAGAGCAAGTATCACACCTGGTGTTTGACAAGATCAGAGCAGTGCACTGGAGATGGCTACTGGAATTTGGTGTGAAAAACACCTGTATCTTTGCAGCCATGGCTACAAAGCAATAACTGCTTATGTTTTTTGAGTTACAGGATCAGTAACAATTATCAAGATTTTTTCAAATTGTAACATTAGCATCTGGCTCCACATCTGACAAACCTATAAGTTAAGAGGCAAGAAAAAAAGAACTAAAAATAAGGTGTTCTGAGACGCTTGTGGAGTTGCTTGTAAAGCTCAAAGATAGTTTGGGGGCAGAAATGTCTGTGGCAGCAAGAGAAGAAATAAAAAGAGCAAGAGATGAGGAAAATAAATAATTGGGAGAGTTTGGAAGGGAGGGGCTGGAGAAGAGGCTGGATTTGTTTGAGGAGCTCATCAAGGAGGGACTCGCAACAAGGGAGCTGGAGCAGACTCAGTCAGTCCAAAAGGATGATGGAAAAGGGGATGTCACAGCACTTCATGGACATGAAAGCAAACACTGGTACTGGAGGCCAGGCACCTCCACAGCTTCTCTTCATTACCTTCTTTATCCTCCAGCTGTGCTTCACTGCTGGCAGTATAAGGAGTAGTCATGATCTTGTCCCACTACAAGAGTACCTTGTTTTTTCCTCCTGCCTACTTGCTATTAAAAATATTTTGGTTTGTATGTGTCCAGCAACGATGGACAACCCACGAATGCAGATAGCTTCAGATCTCTAGAATGTGTCTATCAAAAGTGTCATGGCTTTTTCTGCCTTACAAGGCAGAAAGTCCATCACTTGAAAATGGTGGTAATATTCAAGCAGGAGCACACTGCAGCCTGAAAAGGGTTGATAATGGGATCTATAAAATAATTTGACTCTTGATGGGGAACACAGGTATTTTGGCTGACTTACACTAGGGACTCTACTGGGCATGTGGAACAATCCCACAGTCTATAGGTCTTTGAGCAACACGGGAGCAGGGGATGCATGTAATACCAAGGTCATACTTGGAGTAAATCTCTGTTCTCTTGTGTGGAAGGAACAACACAGTGAAGTTAAAACTTTGTTCAAATGCATCTACTTCATGACAAGTACCCTAGTAAACACGTGGAAGACTTGGTCCTTTTTGTAAATTACCTGTGTAGATAGATGATAATTAAAACTTCTGCCTTTTGTTAGAAATACTTTAGTGTGGACTGTTCTTGACAGAAATCTTAGCTGAGTCCTTCAGTCCCCTGGAAAGGGGGTCACCTTTTTGGGGTCATTCTCTTCGGCCTAATTTCCCCTGTTACTTGTTGCGTGATGTTTTCTATACACGCAGCCACACACTGAATGGCTGGAATCTGTCTTTGATATCCCTCTGCTGCATCTTCTTGAAAAGCATCACGTTGCTTTTGTAAGATTAAGATTAAAAATATTGGATAACTCAATTCCTGCAGCCACATACCCTGCTAAGAGCGGCAACTTTTTCTCTTTGATTCTCATGAGCTGCTAGAAATAAAGTGGTTTTAATTGCTTCATAGTCCTAAGGTGAAGTCTCCCATTAGCAGCAGCTACTGTATCTCAAAGATGGTAATCGCAAGCACTTTAATAGCACTTTCTGTCTTCAAAGTATTTTGCAGATATTCTTTATGTCTGAATTAAGGTTGAGTTTCTGTCCCTTTCAACACTTTTCCAGTGAGATAAACGTTCAGTCTGCCTTGAGAAAGAGACAAAGCTAATTACTCCAGATTCTCAACTGGAATAGGGCCATGTTCTGCTCTTTTGTTTTCATGGTGTAAAATGGCTGATATTGTCCCTGCTGGTGGAAAACTTCAGGCTATATGAAGTCAGGTGCTTGTAACATTTCTGGCTTCATGCAGCTGGTGTAGGGAGTGGGCTCTGACCCACCCCATGTGCTTCAGCCCTGTGCACCACGTAGGGTGTCAGGGGGATGGGGTATTAAACTGGCACACAGGTGAGCTCCTGGCTCTAGAGAAGGCTGAGGATGTGTGTGCATCACTGAGCAGCAGCTCAGCCCCTGTGTTGTCAGACATCCCTTGTCCAGTCTGGCAGAGACAGCCCCGTTTCAGTGAGCTGCTGTGCCCCAGGTCAGGGGGGCACATTCATTGCACGAGATGAAGCCATGCAGCCAGCATTCATATCATGCTTCCTGTCAGCACCCAGTACCTCTCAGGGGAACCGATGAGCCAACTGGCAGAAGCTGGGGCCCCCAAGTTGGGAATGTCTATGAATGATTATATCTGAAGGAAGAGGAGGCTCTGTCACTGGCATCACTGACAAAACTCCCATTGACTCGGAGGAGAGTATGAGAAGGCCCAACAGTGTTGACTTCTGATGTCACCTCTCTGGTTTATTTTGTTTTCCAAAGACGCCTTTGTGTTTCTCTCCCGTGCTTTGTACTCTGATTATTCAGAACATTTCTATGCTCAGGGTCCCCATTTGTAATTAGATTGCCATTGTTGTGACCCCGTTATGGACAGGTTGACTGGCACGTCACGCTGACCTTTCAGTGTAAGATTTAATAAAAGCCACGAGAGGAGGAGGAGGAGGGAAGTGAGGGCGCTGCTATTGTTCCGCCCTGGGCGCTGCCAAACCACCCCTTGTTTTCTCTGTGGACTGTCTGTGTGTTCAAACGCTGTGTGAACAAACAGGGCACAACCAGGAGGCTGGCGAGAGGGCAGCGAGAGGGTTAGCTGGGGCTTAGCTAGAAATGCTTGTGCGAGTCAGGAAGCAGGCATGGGAGAAAGGAAACTAAGCAGAGACATCTGTGTAGCTTAGCTTTCAGCAGCTCTGCCTGGGGTAGGGGTGGGAGAGTCATGCCTGAGATGACATCACGTATTTTGTCTTCCACGAGTTGAAAACAGAGGGAACTGCGAAAGCGACGCGTGGTCTGTGTCACGCATAGTCCGGGCGTACCAAGTACATAATGGAGCAGTGTCAGTGCTTCCTACTTGGCCTTTCACACCCCAAAATAATTCTTCAAGACAGAGAACTGAGGAGAATGTGATATGGTCCAAAAACTGATCTTGGACTTTTTTCGCAGACGACTGAGCCAGAGGCCGACTGCTGAGGAGTTGGAGCAGAGGAACATACTGAAACGTAAGTCCTGACACCACTGACATTTAACCTGAAGCCAGCCAGTTTGGGTTAGTTTTGTTGTATGTTGGCTGGTTTTTTTATAAAACATCGGCTGTTCGTGCGTCATTAATAATAATGAAGTGCATCATAAATGCAAATAAGCGTGCAGGTCTGTAGCAACATCTAGAGCTGCAGAAACAATTCTTTAAAATCAGTCAGTAAATTCACAAAGATGAACAATTTATGGGGGAAAAAAAAGTCCTGTTCCAAACAGAGGGTCGGGCATTCTGAAAAGCCTTTATGCAGCTCTTCCACACATAAGCATCCCGTTGTAAGTTAGTAAAGACATTAAGGGCATGGCTTGATTAGTTTTCCTAAAAATCTTCATGGCAATCTAGATGAGGTGGAGCCTTTATTCAATAAAAAAAAAGAAACTATTGTGACTCAGGATTATTTCCCTGAAATCTTCCCCTGAAACTCTTTAAATCAGCCAAAAACTTTTGGTAGGTCCTCAAAACACTACATGATTTAAAGGGACAAAATACCATTTAGGTATGCTGGAGTTTGTTAAATTAGTAGATACAGTGCCTTCAGCTTCAAGGGAAGCAGGACTGAGTCTAGTACAAATCTTGTCATCTCATGAATGAATAGGGGGGAAAAAAATGACAGCTTTTTTACTCACATTGAAGTGGTTTGAATATAAAGAAAAAATTATAAGCTGTTTATCTAATTGTTGTTACTTTCAAAACAGAAAACAAAAGAAACAAGTTTTTCCCTTTTGAAGTTAGTAAATCCATAGTTCCAGAGAAATTTTTAAAAATTACTACAGAAAAAGTATTCCTGAATGGTACCTTAAAATACCATAAGTTTCCTTTGGTAGGTCCATAATTTACCTCCTCTTGTTGTTCAAATAACTGCATTGTACAGAAGCACAAAAAAAGTAGTAGTAGAAGATTAATTCTCTGAAAATTAGCAGAAATGATTCATTAAACACTTCAAAATCAAATTCCTAGCAAGTTAATGACAGTGTTAACGCTCAGCAGGGTTTTTTCATCTGTTCATGTTCTTACACATGGCAGACAAAGAGAAAGAGAGAAACCCCCCTGCCAGTGCAAGCGGGAGAAAAGACTGGACAGCAGAGTGACATGGGGGAGCCCAGGGCTGCCAGGAAAGCCATTTGCTTGGGGCCAGCCCCCTTCTGGTAGCTGGGCTACTACTGTCTGCTTCTAACTTGCAGCTGGAGAAAGTAAGGGACAGAACCTGGGGAAAGAGGTGGCACATCCACTGTCTCACAGGGAGGTAGCAGATCAAGCTGGAGGAGGGGGAACCTGCAACGTGACCAATGCCAGGCTCAGGCAAGGAGGGACAGAGGCCAATTCTCTGAGCAGCTCATGTTGTCATCCCAGGACTTGCCACCAGTATGACCCAACGTGTCATGCACCACTTGGCACTGGAGCATGACCAGTAAACACTGCCCTGGCACTGGTGAGGGTGGCTGGGGGGTCTCAGGCAGCTGATTTGGCATCAATGTTTGAACCAGCATAAGCCAAAAGGCAGCATCGCCAATGCTGGGTGCCTTGCAGAGACTCCTGAAGAACAAGTTGCCAAGCACAGCAGTCACGTAGCCACCTGAAGATTTCTTACATTTCAGAGGAGTTATCCCCTGAGTCACATGAGATTCTTTCTGAATTTAATAACTGCTCTTAAATTACACGGATGCATTAAAAAATATTATGCTGAACCCAGAACTATATTGTATTTTCTAAACTGAATTTTTCTAGTTTGGTTCCTAAGCACAGATCTACCCCAAAACATGTGTGTCTTGGTAGACAAACAACTTCATAATTACAGGAAAAAGTCATGTGGCATTTCCAAGGCATCTCAACTTTTGGTGAAGCACAGCAGGAAAGGAACAAACAATTAAAAGTTACATAAATTTTTAAAAAAGAAAGCATAAAAACACTCCACTCTTAAGAAAATAAATATAAACAGTGTCTGCTTTGTACAGCGTCACTTGGTGTCCTTGCCCTAGATTTCTGAGAAGAAGAATTAACAAATTGAATGGAGCCTAGAGAGAAGGAGACATAGGAAACCATAATGAAAAGAGTGTAAATTCTCTGCAAAAGCAGGTCATGCTAGTTGCAAAAGCCCACTTCATAGCACACGTGCATTCATTCAAAAAAGAAGACCGAGCAAGCTCCCAAGTAGAGTAAATAGGATTTTTGCTGCAGTTAAAGCTGAAATCTCCTTAATGCAAATGTCATGTCTGGGACCATAATGTTCCTGTTATTATTGCACATTCTGATGGGAAGAGGTGAGGCAACATGTGGCTGGACACCCAGTCTTTAAACATGAAGTGATCACTTCCTAGAGATGCTCAGCTTTAGTGAATTGCAAGGGCAGAGCATCCATGGCACAAGTCCTGCTGCTTGCTGGTAGCAACAGGGAGATGACAGCAGCCACAGCAAAGAAACCGCCAGCAGGGACACTGGTGCTTGAAGGCTCCTTGACTGGAGTATTCCCAATTCACTGACTCTTATTTAAGTCAGAGGCATGAAGTTAAAGAAGTCCAGACCTTCAGGGTTAGTGTGAAGACTAAAGAAGACTTTTTGCAGTGCATACTTGCTGGCCAAGTTGATGAGGAAGGGCACCTGAACCCCGCTCTCACACTGCCCCTGTGCTGCTTCTCAGATAGATGCAAGTACTTCAGTTGTCAGCCTGGCACATTCGGGGTTGCATAAATTCCTCACAAAAATGACAGGTAGGCTCCGAGGGTCTCAGGCTGTACTGGGGGACATTTCACACTGGCACAGAAATCAGGCCTGAAGAATCACACCCACCCACCCTCACACACAGAGGTCTCGAGAAACAGTATCTCCAGAATACTTAAGATAAAAATAAAGCAGTGTTTTTGTAGCTTCACAAGCTTAGCATGGCTCAATCAACTTTAAAGAAACAGCTAAAACAAAGTAACTTTCTGGCTCCAGAGGAGAATATATTTGTAATTCCCAGCTTTTACCTGACCAAGGTCTTCAGCACACCTGGCTGTCTCTGAAGGTGGGTGGGCTGAAAAGTGAGGAGAAAAGAAAGATGTCATATGTCAAGTACAAAAACGAGTGCCCATAACTAAGTTCTATACACAGCTCCTCAGCTGATGCAGTTCCACCCTGACTCTGTGTGGGCTCTGTTTCGCACTCTGTCTCCCTGGCTTTATCTTTATCTCTGTTAGTGGCTCTGCTTCTGAGAGTAGGCGTTTGCAGGACCTTCTTTGCTGAATTTCAGACTGAAAGGGAAGAAGGAAATTGCTAGAGGAGCAATTGCTAGAAGAGAATCCCGCCCAGTAAGGACAGGAAACATTGGAAGAGGAAAAATATAGTGATCAGTGTAGGTGTTGCAGTTATCATTTTAAAAGCCATTTGTGACTCCCTGCTGTCATCTGTTTGTTTTGTTGGGTTTTTTTTTACTCCAGTATCAGTTTCTTTCCTCACGAAAATATAAGCAGTATTTTTGATGAAATGACATTTAAAGATCAGAAGCGTATTGTAAAACATCATAACATTCACTGGCTCTTTGTCCACTTTGGTGGAGATTTCCCAGTCCTGCTGA
>NW_009953786.1:9358766-9372626 GCF_000747805.2 Chaetura pelagica
TGCTGAAGTCAGTGAGTAGTTGTGATAGACCTGTCAGCTCTGCTGTCCTGAGCAGCAAGAAAGCTGACTTCTAGCCTGGCCCTTCTTACCTGCTCAGATATTTGTGAGATATATGAACCTTAGATCTTACTTCTGGGTGGGGAAAGCCCCAGTTTTGAATACATTGGTTTGAAACTTTGCATCTTCTCCACTGTGCACAGACTTCCACTGGGTTAGGACCTCCTCAGATTATTTTTGGCTTGTCTCAGTTGGTGGGAGTGCTTGGCTGAAGAAATTATGGCTGGCAGTTTGTCACTGCCACTCTGCCAGGAGTGCCTGCTTCTCCTGCATGAAGCAGCAGAGAGGAAGATAGGATTCCCTCTTGGGTTTAATTCAGTCCAAAGTTGAATAATTTAAATCAAGCCACCTATCCCAAACTGGCCTTTGGGGTCCATAGTCTCCCCTGCAGAGAGTTCTTCCAGCCTGAGCTAATCCTGTCTGAATGAAGACTAGAACACACCAGGGGCAGAAGGTATTCATTGGAAAAGCTGAAGGATTGTGTTTGCTCTCATCTGTTATGCACTAGCGTGACTGGAGGAAGGAGCAATTGAGCCATCAAGAAGCAGTGGAAAGGGATCCTAACTGCCTGAGGAGCTGAATACCTAGAAATCTGGGCTTTTAATGACTTTCAGTCAAGTTCAGGGGAAACATATGCACATCAGCCTGCTCCTAAGTTAGTTAGGAGTTCATATACTCAAATGTTATTGTCCTCTTGAGGCATAATGGTTGAGACTTGCCCTGGTAAGCACTTATAATGTTATCTTTTGCCTTAGTGTTGAAAGTGGATCATCCTAGGATGATGCAGTGTGATGCTGTGAAGGCTCATGATGGGAGAACACTCTCTCCTAACTCTGCTTAGTTCATGGGCACTTGCAGATTTTGCCTGGCACCCCTAGTGTAATTTTTTTTCCATTCTCTCCAAGGAGCAGCTGCCAAGAAATTATTCTGTAGATGGAAGGAAAATTTTAAAAAAAGCCTGTGTTTCTTTCCCAACCATTAACCTTGCAGCCTCACAGAATCCAACTGTATCATTGCTGAACCCCCTGAGGCCACCAGGCCTGTGGGCAGGGAGATAACAGTTTCTGAAGAGCTGGCTTGCTGCCTGGCCCTTCCAGAAAGTGACACACATGAAGAGGTGCCAGCACGGGAAAAGAAAGGAGGCTGTAGATGTTTTATGAAGTGTGTGAGGAAGCGCAGTAGCTAAAGATTGAGGAAGTTCACCAGCCCCAGAGGGACATGCTGTGCATCAGAGAGGTCCTGAAACATTACTATGCTGATGGAGAGGCTTATTTTGTTGCATACTGTGCATGCCTGATGAGTCCACAGCCTGACATCCTGGTACATCTTTTACAGCCCGGAATGAGCAAGAGGAGCAGGAGGAAAAACGAGAGATAAAGAGAAGATTAACACGTAAGGTGAGAAGCAACTTTTATCCTGTTATGGCACTACTGTAACTTTCTCCTTACTGCAGTCGTTTGCCTTTTTCCTTTTCTTCAGCATCATTTTCAAAAGCAGAGTGTGAAACAAGTCTTTAAAGAAATCTAAAAGAAATCACCAACATTATAGAGTGTAAGTCCACAGAGAGTGAAGGGAATCACTTTACAGGCTATTGCTGGTAACATTTTGAAACTGCAAAAAAGATCTAGGCTTTATAGCAGAAGGACCTTTGAACAGTGAAGAATACAGAGCTTAGCATTGGTCTAACCTTGCTCCTTGTAATTGTAATGGCTTCTGCAGCCATTACAAAGAGAGCAAAGTTAAAACAATGATGGTTGCATTTAAAGATTCTACCTAAAAAGCCTTACATTAGGGAATAAACTTTTCCTGTAAAAAACAGGATTGTCACTTGAGGCATTTAAGCTAAATAGAGACAAGCACTTGCAAAAGAGTGTACAGTGCAAAAACCAATCTTGTAATCACAGAGAAGGACAAACAAAACAGCATAGTTTGGTTTCCTCCAATCTGAAAGCAATTTTCTCTTGGAACTGAAGAAGTCATTTCAGATACACACATTCAGTTTTGCAGCTGGTGTGAATATCTACAGATGCCTCAATATACACAGCCAGCAATCCATCCTGTTATTGCAGATAAACACTATTTCACCACTGACATATTTCCTGTCTCCAGAGGTGGAGAAAGCCCCCAAAAAACTCACATGCTTATGAAGCAGCACTGACCCCTTCCTGTACGTTTTTAGGTGGGTTAGTCTTTTTAACCTAAGTTAGCTCTAACTTTCATGCTATAAATAATTACAAGAAAAGGGCTTTAAATATACATGCAAAGGTTACATTCAGAGAGCTGGACTGTTTAATTTTATGGTTTAAAATCTCATGTCTTATTCTCAGTTCATGTGATTCAGCAGTGTTCTTTGTCACTAATGGGGTATTACTGTTGGTGTCTGCAGGAACTAAGAATGCAGCCCAGAGTGCTAGAATATTATTTTTTTAAACATATTTCTGACAACAATGGCAGGAACAGTTTTGCATCTCCTCATAGCACTGCCTGAAAGAAAAGATCCTGACTGCATTGCAGATGTTCCATGGGACTTAGGCTCTGTGCAAAGGCTAGAAACAGCGTTTTGCCAGGTTTTCTATTTCCCTGTACATCGACAAATAAACACATACAGGAATCCAATCCAAAGCTTGATGCCATTTGATTAACATCTGTAATAGATAAAAAAGCAAAGCTACCTATACCGAGTCAGCTGCCTAGGAAATGGGGGCTTCCTAACCTAACTGGCATTATCACCAAGTGGTTTCCATCCTCCACTATTTTGTAGGAAAGATAAAGCACATGAATTGTCTGTTCCAGGCAGAAGCCACAGCTACTTGCTAATGTAGCCCAGGCTGCTATAACATGGCAACAGTGTCTGCTGCCTGAAACCTCAGCAGTCTTCTCTGAGATTTCTTTCTCTGTCTTGGTTGCACTTTCAATTTGGAACAATGGTGAGAGCAGTCAGTCTGAGCTCCTGGTAGTTAGCTTTTTAGCGTTTGTACCTCTGTTCTGATCACATTTCTTTTAGCCCGTTTTGGCTTCTTCCCTAGTAAAGACTTTTCTCTCCCACATTTGTGAGGTTGGTAGCAACATGAATGAGCACCCTTTGATTTTTATCATCTTTCTATAATGTTGTAAATTGTTCTAGTAACGTGTAAATTTAATGGAAGATCCACAGGCCTTTGTTCTAATGGCTGATTTTGTTCTTACCTACCAAACGTGCTGCCATAAAAACTTGGAAATCACTAGAGGAAAGAAGCTAATAAAGAGAACGACTAGAAATGCCAACCACCTAGCGAATCCTGCAAAAATCATTGTTATTCCCCAGCCCTGTCTTCCATGAGAGTGTCCCAGAAGTGTCGTTGAGGCTACAGCAGAGTGGCAGGCTCCTTCTGTCAATTTGCACTGAAGTCTTAACTACCCAAGGATTTTAAACCTCAGACCAAGCAGTTTAACTGAGCACAGCAATTGTTTTGCCCAGCAGACCTTTGTCTTTGCACTCAGGTTTAGTGCACAGAGATGTCCACAGGGTAAGTTCAACATAAGGAAGGTATGCCATGTTGCCTCCTGGTTACCATGTGTAGTTGGTAATCAGAGGAGAAGGGGTTCTGCAGAAGCTGCTGGAAGGACTTTTGACCTTGCACGACAGCAACTCCTGCCATCTCCAGTTTCTTTGGTGGTGTCATTCCAACTCCAAGGGAACAACCCACTCCATCCATTAAAAAGCTGTTCTTAAATTTCCTTCAGTGCTGACATTTTGTTACAGTATTATGATGATAAGTTGTAACATGACATGCTGTAATAAGTAAGATTACCTTGCTAGGTCTAGGTGCCTTATTAAAGTCAGCAATAAATATCCAGTTGAATTCATCATCTGGGCAGGCAATTTCTAAAAAAAAAATATAAAATTAAAAAAAAAAAATTAAAAAATCAGATGACCTATAGTGAGCTGCCCTTTAAGCACTTTTCATCCTTTCAGATTCATCTAAGTCCACATTAACTGGGGACAGGGAATAGCTGCCATTCAAAGAACAAAATGGAGGCAAATGCTGTTTGATACAGTTTCTCTGTATCTCATCTCCCTCCTGCCTGAGGAAGGAGAGGTGAAGAGTGTTTGCATGTCACCTGAGATGTCCGTGGATGGCCTGTGCACAACCAGCCACCCTGTGCTCCCTCTCCCTGCCCCTCAGGGCCCAGTGAGCAGCTTTGTTGGAGTGGAAGGACATGTGGATTAGGAGGGAATTTCTATAAGCACTTGTCTTGGCCCACAGGCCCGTTCCAGGAATATTAATGTGCAGAGACCCTCTGGGAGATTTGTTGCAGGCAGGTCCCCTCCACAGGGAGGTAATTCTGGGCCCCCAGGAATTACTACTAAGAATTTATCCTCACTGAACCACAGTGAATTTGGCCAAGCACCAAGGCAATTAACACAAGCCTGAACTCCCCCTGAGGACTTCCATTACAGAGAGAGAGTCATAGCCTGGATTAACAGAACACATTACAAATCACTTGCAAAGAGGAATAAAATTCTTCTCTTCTCTCAAATAGCATCATGCTCCCCACTCCCCAGAGCTGTTTACGGCTTCCTATCCCCCACTGTTGATAGCTAATTTTTCCCAGAAGTCTAGCTCCAAAGCTAAAAAAAATCCAACAACAAATCAAACAATCCAAATGATGAGCTGTTTCTTAAAATGCATGTGGTAATCTGAAATCTTTGCTCCCATTAAAACGAAACCTGCCCTAGTACAACTTAAACTCTCAGTTCACTGGTTGCCTCACTTGGAAATGTCTTGCTATTCAACCTTCTCTTTCACTGACCTCTGTTGGCTTGCATCAGCACAGACTGTTCAAAATAATGAACTCTTGAGTGTGGTGGGGCTCATCAGAGGGAGGGGGCAGGGAAGCGGGGAAGGGAAAGGTCAGAGAAGAAAAAAGGTTAGCAGCTAATTTGGATAAACTGCATTTATAGTCAGAGGGAAAAGTCCTCTGGGCATTTTCTTCACATCCTGCTCCTGTGTCTTCCCAGCAAACGTGGGGAGAGGAGGTTGTGTGCACTGCTAGTTAAGGATATGTAATTTTTCACCTTGGTTTCTTCCCTAAATAACAACAGTAATATTTTAACCAGCAGGCAACAATGAAGTGACAATAACTTAATTGTGACTGAAGTGGAGCAAACTCAGCATTCCACATTTAACTAAATCCCAAGACCTGTCTGGCAAGAGCACATCCCCCTCCACTTTACCTGGTGGCAGTGCTTGGGTTTGCTTCATTTCCCATGCTGAGAACAAAGAGGTTTGTGTTAAACCTTCCCTCGAAAATTGGCTTTGTATCAAAGCTCAAAACATGCCCATTTTATCTCCAGTGATCCAGAATATACAGAGGAAAGTTTGACCTTCCGTGACAAGACATGGGAGGTTCTGTCCTCATTTACACTGCTTTTTTGCATTAATACAAATCCATTTACTTTGAAAGGGTTTTTTGCCCTGGTTCACACTCAAATAATGAGGTCACTTGCCATAAAGTTATCCAGCTTCCTCAGCTCACAAATCTTCACAAAGAAATGAATAGAAATGCATATGCCCAGGTGGCACACCCAAAAAAAAAAAATCCAGACACACTCCTACACATCCCATTGACATTAACAGGCCTAAGTGAAAAAGGATCCAGCTCAGTGAGTATGATCCCTTTCTTCTGGCTTGCAGCACCATTGCCTTGTGCAGGCAATTGCATCGTGTCCTTGACCATGTCTCTTTACTGTACATTTCAAATGTTCCTTATTCTTTCTGCCTGATAGAAGAAGAACTCATTCTCAGGTGTTGCCCAGGAAGGATTGCTTAGCATTAAGCAATTTTGACCCAAGAGACCAGAGCTCACAGGTCATAAAAATAAATTCCAAGGTGAGGTCTCAGATGAGCTGTGCCCTTCATGTGAACAGACATTGAACTGACAAACTGCAGTGGAGCCACTCAGAGTATGTTAGCAAAGCTATTTTCCAAGCTATTGAAGAGTTAAGGGTGCTCTGGATTGCCCAGACATAATGAGGGACCCTCATGCTTAGCAGCTCAGAAGAAACGTCTGTAATGGCAGGAGAAAGAGGCAGGGCAGTGCCCTAACCATTATGTTTTAATTAATTGCTTTTAGAAAGCTACTCAGTGTGGTTTTCCCTCTATTTTCATTTAGTATGATCAGTTTGTCACTTCGGTGTAATATACTGAATATATTCAGTGTGTGTATTTATATATGTAAATATATGTAGATTTATGGCTATACATGAACTATGGTGCATAGGCTGTGGATTTCAGGACTCTCTTTCACAGCCAGAGCACTGGCACTAGAGTCAGTGCATCTTTTCTCTGTTCATAGCTCTGCCCCAGGCATCCTGGGTCACCTTGAGCTGGTTACTCAGTCTCTGTCCTTCAGTAGCTCCACCTAGTGCGGTGGAGACACCCCACTCTGTGGGGGGGGAGACACTGCCCACCACTCTGAGGGGCAGTATGACTACCTGAAATTGCACTGGTTGTAGGTTCCTGGAGCAAAGGCAGGGCACCTAAAAATAATATACAGTAATAAGTTACTTCAGAGGAAGTGAAGCAGGAGCTTTTAGTCTGTCTTACATTCAGGTGTCATCTAAGAGTGAAAAGTGCACGTTAACACTCACATTTCATCATGTGCTCATGCCCTTGACATTTTTTTCACATATAACCCAGTGCATTGTTCTTCATACCTAAACGAAGGGTTGCAATAATTTTCAGTGGTATAAAATGTGCAGGTGATGCACCTGATTTCGTTGTTGTGCGTTTGAGAACATGAGAACTTGCCTCAGATTTGTCTCATCTCATCATTTGCCATCATTTCTTTGGTTTTAACCTGAACCCACCCAGTACAACAAGGAAGCCAGATTAGCTGTTCAAGACGCAGTGCAGCATTGAGGTAAATATCAGCAGTGAATTCCTATTGCTGGCAAAAATACCACTGTCTCTTTGGCTCTTGGTGCTTCCGTAAAAGCCAACTAATATTCAGAGTTGTGAAATAGAACCCATCATGCTGTGAAAGTCCTCCATCTTGGTAAGCTTATAGGAGCTCCTTCCCTTATAGCCATTTAGAAACACAGTTTAATTCACAGGATTTCGTAGTTTGGTCGTCATCATACTCCATGTGATAAGATATTGTATTTTTTTTAAAAGATCCATCCTAATTTGAAACAACACCTAGGCTGTGTCCTAAACTGATAAAAGCTGAGAAATGTGCAGATAATATTGATGATTCATCTTTAATATTGGTGATTCATCTTTAATTTGTGCTGTTGTAAGGAGAGAAGCAGTTAATGCAAGTAAAGACGGAGTCTCACCCTAACCTTTGACATTTGGGGCTGTAGTCATCATATTATTTCAGCATAAAAGATTCCCTGTTCCCATAGTCAGGGCTTCTGTTTTAAATAACCAGAAGCAGAATCCTGCCATGCTCTCTCAGTAATCATGCATCAGCCTGCAGCTCTAGTACTAGGGCTGCTAGAAAAACCTAGCCGTTTGAAAGCACATTCAAGGTGAGCTGTAGGACAGAGAGAAGCCTCACTCATAGCTTAACTGTAATTATACTGCAGACATGGTGTAACAGTTTGGTTTCCTTGCTTTTGTTAAAAGCTCATCTATTAATTGCAGTGTGTTTTTGGCTGGCATAGGTATCAGGGCTGCAGGCTGGAGAGGCAACTCTGTTCTGCTAGAGTGAAGAATAACATTTTTAAATTTATATGTGTTTCAATCTACTTCATTGTGCCCTCTGGCTTTTCTGACATGGCACTCTAGCTCACAGGTTTGTCCAGTTGTCTGGAAAATTAAAAAAAATTATGCCTACTCTGTATACATTTTGGCTTTTTTAAGAAAGGTCCCCAAAAGCTGTAGTCTGAGTCTGCTTCTTGCTAACCTCACTGCATACACGCTCTTCGGCTGACCTGTGCATGGCTGGTCTGAGTGTAGGTATGTAAAATGGGACTTTTCTTGGAAAAGTCATGGAAGAAGTAAGAGGAAGCATATAAACGTGAGAGAGAAGCTCACCCCATGAAACTTCATGCCTCTCATAGAAGAAGGTGGGCACGAGACAACTGTCTAGTTCCAAGATCTTTGCGATATTCAGAAGTTTCACAGTTGCTCTTTTTCAAACCAAACTTTCTCTAATGTTGCAATTTACCCTAAAATGGCTTTAGAGACAACACATGAACTGCCAAGCTGCTACTTGACTAATGCCAGCTGTCCTGCACAAGGGAATTACTTGGCAGTGTAGAGTTGAACTCCTAGTTAACCCTTTCTTCCCAAGATCCTTGTCCCTTTGGTGTGTGCAAAATGGCTGGGCTGCAGCTGGGAGGGGTAGGACATGATTCCTGACCCTGAGCAGCTCACAGGTGGGGGATCAGTGCAGCTCTGCAGATGGTCTCTACGTGAGGTGTTTGAACCCAGTCCACCTGTGCATGCTCAGGGCTTTCCATATAAGGAGAGCAGCCCCACTGTCACCTCCCATCACCACCATCTTTTCTAGAAAGAGAAGAGAAAGGCAACATCCATGCCAAGAACAAGGACACAGGGATTTAAATCCAAAAGCAGGATGGGCTGCTAGAGGTATCTTGCATCAGCACCCAAATGATAGAGAAAGGTGGGATTTCAAACATGTGCTTCTCTTTCTTGTAATCTTGCAAATTTTTCACTCTCCACTTAACAGCCTGGCAGTTTGGAATTTCAGTTCTACTTGGAATATGAAAAACAGGGAACTGAGATACTTATTTTGGGCAGAGAGTGGAATTGCATGTCCAGATCCAGGAGCCTAAATACATTTGCAGAATGAGCCTCAAGCATTTCATGAAATATTTACACCTTTCACTGTTCACAAGGGTGAAGTGCAAAACACTCCTATTTGTAATGAGTGGGAATAGCATGATACACTGTCTAGCTAATTGTTAGTGGGATATTCTTTTTCCTGACATATCACAATTACAAATATTTCACTCTAATGGTGAAGCTTTTGCAGCTAATATACAGCCAGATGCACATGCAGATGTAGCACCTTCTGCAGAAACACTCATGTAATTGCTTTCAACATGAACCAGCCTGCTGTGCATCTAAGAAGAACTGATCACTGAAATTCACTTGGGAATTGCAGTCCCAAGCCACGTAACTGGCTCTGCAATACATGGACTACCAGCACACTCCTGTTTCTAATTTGAAAGGGGAGTTTTGACTGTGGCTGCCTATTCTGCTGTGGAATTTGAAAGAAATGCCTTAGAACAATGAAGATGCTTTCTTGACATGTCCAATCCACCCTTGCTGGTTTTTTTTCTTGGCTCGTAGTATGCAATATAAACTGTTAAAAGTCAAATACCCTGATGAGACACAAAGTTGATCTGTAGCATACAGTGGAAAGTTCCATGTGCAATAGTCATCATCCTGTCTGCCTCTTCTGGAGGTAAGGACAAGTCTGCAGAATATCAGAATGGTAAGGAAAGTCATTTGTCACCTTTTCCACGTAATTCAGGGCAAGAGCCACTCAGTGCTTTTTCCTGAGCCCAGGCAGCACAGACACACACACGGCAGCTCAAGACTAGGGAGCACACAACAGGTAGATGTAAAGTTGTGTTGTGGTCTTCATCTCCTCCTGAGACATCAGTGCCCTAGGAGACCTTCTTGCATTATATCTCCTTTCCGCAAGGGTGATCAACCTCAGCCAGGGACTGGGGTCTCCAGTCACAGCTGCTTCCAAAACAACAGTGGGCTGCTCTGGCAGCAAGGTGGGATGATATTCAAGTTGCTATAACAAGAGGTTACCTCCCAAGCAGCAATTCTGTGAAAAGCTCATAAAAACAATGGTACTGGGAAATGTGTGAACCCTCCTCGTACCATAACGATGGCTGTGGTGAAATTAATCCCCAAGCAGCACTCTGCAGGGAAAAAGTGACATCTTCTTCCACTCCTCCCTCAAACCTGCAGCTGAGTCAAAGGCCCACGGTAGAAGAGCTACGTGAGAGGAAGATCCTCATCCGCTTCAGTGACTACGTGGAAGTGGCAGATGCACAGGACTACGACAGGAGGGCAGACAAACCCTGGACACGACTCACGGCTGCTGACAAAGTAAGTGGAACAGCTTCAGGAGAGCCATGATCCAAATACCTAGAGCATGTCATGGCAGACAGCATCCCTCAGGTCCCACAGCTCTTGAGGAATAAACCTCCCCCTGATGTCCGCTCCCAGCACACCTGTGGTTTCTTCCTGTTCACAAGGTTTGTTGTTTGAGTCATAAATCTTTGGCAAGAAGGCTCCTGCATGCGTGGAAGCCAGGAGCAAGCCTAGCAGCATTATACCACTTAGAGAGGAGAGGATGATCAGGCCCTTTGAGGAAAGGCCTCAGGGGCAACCCTGTTGTTTGTTGGTATTAGTCTTGCCACATAATGCTGCCAACTGAGAGCTCCTGCAAGACCTAGCAGAGCAGTGTGACAGCAGCACTTGCCCAAATTGCTGTGCCAGGACAGAGCAGGCCCGGGTGCAAAAATGGCAGCAGGTCAGATATTTGGCAAAAGCATCTCCCACCAAAGCCAGGTAACGTCTCTCCAGTGTGTTATGACAGGGGTGTTTACTCAGGATTTATGCCCTGTTCCACAGAGTATTTTAAGGACTAAACTGAAATCACACGAGTCCTGCAGATGAAGAAATGCTGCTTACGTGGGTATCAAGTGTGCTGTGCTCTGAGCACTGGTGGGACCTTCACTGAGTGGTGTCTCTGGTGGCAGCTTTGGTAGCAGGGAAGTTAAATTGCTGGCAAATTTTAACAGTCATATCCTGAAGGTCTTACTGCTGCCTCAGGCAGAAGACAGGCATTTTTTGGCCACTGTAAGAAAAGAAGACTATGAGGCTGATCAGTGACTCCCATGCTTTAGTAATTCTATGGAATTTTAAAGACTTTCAGATACCCAGCTTTTTGTTTGCTGTGAGACTCATGCTGCAATGAAGACTATGATATCCAATGTTCAGAGACAGGAGCAGGATTCCAGGCCATGCCATTCATTTATGGTGCTCTTGGTTTTATTCACAGAGGAAAGGGCAGCCCATTCTACTTGTATAATTTAACCAAAGGACTTGCATAGTTTTGTGACCACTAGTTTTCTCTTTGACAGAGGGCTTTTTTAGTTTAGCTTTGGATAAGTTAATGAAGCATTAACTGATCTGAAAAAAATACTTCCTCTGGCCTGTCCACAGACCATAATATACTGGGTTAAATTAGCTTTTCCCATTTTACCTCACCACACTGGACAAGATCTTATTGATCTTAGTTACATTCTCCCAGTTGGTAGATGAGGAAGGGAGTACATCTCCAATTTGTTGCTTAGACCTGTGGGAGCGTTTGGCCACAGCAGCCACCTGGTATGTCCTCTCCAAACACTCAGTGAAACCCACTTGTGAGGTGCAAGTATCACAGGGTTGCATAAGTCTTGACTTTGGGTTTGGAACTTGTGCCAGTTCTGCTGACTCCCCCTCTCCACCACAAAGCTGAATCCCTCCAAGTCGCTCCTTTTTCTTCATTCTTCAATATTTATTCTCCTGACAGTCCCCTTTGGTTTTCTTTTCCCTCTTGGACAAACTGCAGATGCTTTAGGTAACTGGGTCTCCTGAGGATGCTGGGCACAGCCACCTGTGGCTAGTTTTCTGCTGGATTAGTGCATTGAATTGGTTCAGTAAATGGCTTAGCAGGGTCAGAAGGGAGAAGGGCAGAGGGGCACAGCCTGAGGCAAAGAGGAGGGCAGAGAGCCCACCTCTCTTTTTCCCCCCCAGGTAAGCTCAGTCACTTTAGGCAACTTCATCCAAGGAAATTCAGGACTGCATAAAGGCAGGAGTCATCTCAAATACGAGTTTGGCAAGATCCAGGCAGAGTTTTCTCACAGTCCAGCTCTGAAACAGATCACAGTGTTTGAGAAATTTGGGTGCCCATGTTTTTTCTCATGCTTCTTGGCATTTTGTACATGAAAGTGTTTACATAATAAGCCAGAATTGAGTTCTGTATCTGTGTTGTCTAGGATATGTTTTCAAACTGAGCCATTCCACCAAAGCATTTATCTCTTCTGTTTATGTGATTTAGAACATGTTGTGTTCCTTTTCACATTTAAAAGTCTTTTTTATGTTTTTCTTTCTTTCTCTGATGTTATCTTCTTCACTTGTAATATAGTGTTTTGAGAACAGAGTGAACTTATTTTGATCTCTCTCATTTATACATTTATGAGTTTATGTTTCCTTTGCAGGCAGCTATTCGAAAAGAGCTTAATGAATTTAAAAGCACTGAAATGGAAGTTCATGAATTAAGTAGGCATCTAACAAGGTAAGCTGAGATGAATTTTTTAATAGTACCAATGAATATCGTTGTTTTTAAAAAAAACAAAACCCAGCAGCTCTTTCTGCAACACCCACTCAATAAACTACATTTAGAACTCCAGGCTGTACAAGAAACTCAGGCAGACAAACTCATGCTGCCTCATTACATGGCTGTACACAGGCACATGCCTTCTATTTAATGAAGTGTAACCTCCTTTTATTTTTTAAATCATCATGCTCGAGCTGCATGTCTGCTCTTCTGTTATAAAAAGTAAAGAGGGTTGGATTCTGAAGGACAGGGAACTGATGTAGAGCCAGTACATAGCAAGGTGTGAATGAGTGTGCACTCACACCCCCCCGAGCACGTGGCTGTTGCATACTACACACATCTCATGCACAGATCTCTGAGTCCTGTCCTTCATGTGCTGCAGTGGGGAAACAGCAAGATCAGCATTATGAGAAGCACTATTTTTTATACTTTTAGGCTTTTTTTAGTTAAAAAGGTAGAGACTGAATTAATTATCCATGGCCCCAAACTAACAACCCTCCAACCCACCAGGCTGGGGACGAGGCACGCTGGGAGGTCAGGGCATGTCCCCACACACAGCCTGTGCTGAGTCTGCTCTGGCTTTGATGCTGAGATGAGCTGAACTCCTGGCATTTCAGCTGAAGTCAGGCCTTTACAAATCAACATTACCCCCCCCCCCCTTCGTTGTAAGACATGAAAGACAAGCATTAGGTATTGCAGACAAGTGACAGTGAGATCTGATGCAAAACTGGAGCTGCCCTTGTATTAATACGTTCATCAGCTAGGTGCTCATAAAAAATGCAGCTAATACTTTTAAGAAAATACAGAAAAGCTTAAGGCAAAATTAATTTTGTATTAGGAGGGTTTTATCTGTATAAATTAATAATTGTATTAAAATTCGCCACATGCATTATGCATATATTTCCTGGCAGAAACAGTCTCCCTTCTGCTTTCTAGCATGTGCTAGGATAGTCGCACTGGGGTTTTTAATAAGGGAGTGCTGCTAGCGACAGTCCAGCTGCTTTTGAGCCACAGGGTCTGAAAACAGCTTTAGGGTGAAGTTGGCCTAGATCTGTTGACCCCAGTTACTGAGCTTTTGAAGGACATTTGTCTCACTCCTCCAGGAGAGCAGTGACAAATTTAGAAAGGATGAGGCTGTTCTAAAAGGGGGTGTTGCTACAAGCTGAGCTCCATTGAGAGTTCCATTGATTTCTGTGAGGCCTTTACCATCCAAAAAACATAGAGACTGGTTTAGTTTTCCAGAAATCTTGCCAGCTGCTTGGCTTTTACAGGTTTCTGGGCAGTATTTTGCCTCTTTTCCAGTACTGGGGTGAGCAGACTCCCTGAGATGACTCAGCTTGTATCTGAAAGCCACCAAGTGGCTTCAACTCACTATGTCTGAGCCATAGGTATTGCTAATATAGAAGAAAATGGAGTAAGGGTTTTTCTGAAGTTCAG
>NW_009953786.1:9372914-9380154 GCF_000747805.2 Chaetura pelagica
AGGACTTACTGGTTAGACAAGTGGCTTCAGGAAATATGCACTTGAAGGAAGCATGCTTAAACAAAATACAGGAATTCCCTTAAATAAACTTAGATAAATCACCGCTATAAAATCATTAGCAGGGTAATGAGCTATTTGTGTCATTAAGCAGTGGCATAAGCTTAGCAAAGAAAATGTTGCTTTACTAGTGGGACACATTAATTAATTCATGATAGAGTGAAAAAAAAATATCAAAGCTTAAAAAAATGCATTTGCAGAGCTGACAAACTCAGGCTTCTGACACAGGGTGCACTTGCAGAAATGGTGGCCATTTTAGCTCTACTTGTCTCTTTGGCCTCCAGCATTGAGGAATCATCATACTTGAGCTGTATGTAAATCTTTCTGGCTGAAGTGTGTAAGGTTTGTCTGAACCCAGACAATTTTTGTGGACTCAGGCATAGTGTGATCTGAAATGGGATTAGGTGATCTGAAATAACTTGCTCAGGGATCGGACAGGATGGACCCAAACTGTAGTAGTGGTTTTGGTAGATTTTGGTACAAACTGCTTGTGCTTATGAACTGTGAGTCTGGCAAGGACCAAGGAAGTGTGAATGTCTCTTTTGGATCTGCAGTGCCAGCATGGCTGATGTTAGTGCTGCAGGAATCAAGCTGCCTAAATGTGTCACTGTAGCAATTAGTTCTAGTTTTTGGGGGTTTTTTTTATGTGCAATATGCACGTGAGGATATTGTCTTACTGCTTCTCTTTTTCTTTCTTTTTTTCCCTTGGGTTTTAGGTTTCATAGACCGTAGCAGTTCAATTCTGACTACTATGCCATCTTCAAAACATAACTAAAAGGAACCATAAGTGCTGGTATTATTCACTTCCCTATTACGTACAATGTAAATCTTCTGAACTGCCTTTTTTTCTAAAAAAAAAAGAGTAGAAAAATAAAGATTAAAAAAGGAAAATTGTATTTACATGTGATGGGTACTGCAGCATCATCAGACCTGCTGGTTCAAGCTTCAACAACAGAAAATACCCCTGGTGGGAATTGTGCCAAGACTTGGCATCTATGTATAAGACTTTCCTGGCATGTGGATTTGCCATACATGTTCAAGCCCAGATGGTGTTGCATCCATTTCATCTTCTGACACCCCTCATCCTGACAAGCCTCTATCATCCAACTCTAGAGATGGTGTTCAGGGAATTACTGGCCTGGGTGAAGTCTCCAAAAGACTGGCACCTATGGCATTAGAGCACTTATACCAAACACACTGTTCAGGCTGTGAGCACCTTATGAGCACAGTGAAGGAGGAGAACTCTACGGGCCAGCCCATCTGTGAATATCATCTGACTGGAAAGGTATTTCTTTCCCTGGAGAAGTTGATGTGTTCCTCGGCTCCCAAGCAGAAACAGGCATCACCTGTAAAGCGCAGGACTCCCTGCTGAAGGCTGGTTCAGTTCTAGCAGCTGTTGATTGTTCATCCCTGGCAAGCATTCTTTTCTAAACCCCGTTGTGAGCCCATCAGCAGTAAGCGACAAGAATGTTAAGGACAAGCAAGCAAAACCCATCTCTTCATGGTCACTGCATGGCATTTGCTCAGCTTGTAGTTTGTTTTTGCACCCGAGCCTGGTGATCGTGCGAGAGCCGACGCGCGCCCACCAGCGAGAAAGGCGGGAATTCCCACTGGCTCTGCAGCAGGACACATGACAGGAGGAACCGGGGGTTCAATGAGGAATGTCTATACTCTCAGTATCAGGTGTTCGAAGAACTGATCCTAAACTCATACCAAGAAAAAAAATAGACAGATTGTGTTACCTGGCCTAACAAAAGGAGTCTGGTGCAGTGGTGCAGATGGTGGGACTCGTCACCAGTACCGGCGCTGAGGCGTAAGGACAGGAATTCAGAGGTGGTGTTCTGGTTTTAATTTATTTTTATTATACTAATTTAACACACAAGCTGACCCAGTAGAGCTCAGAGAGCTGGTCCCTCTGGGCCTGGTTTACCTGCCAGCTTAAGTGTCTGCTTAACACTAAGCAAGCATGCAAACAGCCTCATTGCATTCAAGAATATGTCTGATAGACTTCATTGAAGCTGCACTCATTTAAGTGCTTTCCTGAACTTAGGCCAGCACCTTTCAAATCAAGCCCTTAACTAGTATAATGCCAGCAAGCTGGGGCAAACATTCTCTACGATTCCTTTCCAGCTCTTAAACTATTATGCCATCTTTTGGACCAGCGGCCCAAAGCACTGTAGCAACATTACTGTAAGAAGTTCCAGACTATTTCTTCAGGAGACCTTTAATTCTTCCGTAATAGCTGTTTTGCTTTGACAGTTTGAAACAGAGAGGCCAAAGTTTTTTACTACACTATTTCTGTTATTATTTTATTTTTCCTTCTCCCTGTCTTCCATGCATCTATCCACTCTTCTGCGCTTGCTCCCTCTCTACCTCCCCCAGTGCCATGCTAACATTGCCCTGCCCTGCTTGCGGGCCAAGAAGCCCCTTGCACACAAGCATTTAATGGCCAGTGCTGCATAGTGCCAACACTCTCCTGCCTCTTCTCAGGCCTCCATCTCATTCCTCTGGTAGCAGGAGTAAAGCAGAAGGACCCACACGTAGCCCATGGCATTGCTCTAGCATCCAGCCTGCCCAAACGACACCGGCAGCAAGGCCAACACATTCCATTTACACATAGTGGTGGTACTCAATACCTCACACATTTGCTGTCCATCAGAGACCAGTGAAAGCATTTTGTTCTCATCTGTGACTGTCCTTGCAATGCTATGGATTATTAGCTATTAAATAAAAATTGGCTCTTGTAGGATGGAAGATGCTATGAAGGAAAGTAAAAATACCAGCTGGTTTCAGGTGCCTCATTTTTGAGGCATCACACCTCTAATGTCATGCGCTTCCCAGACTGCAGGGTTATTTCCAAAGAAACACACACAGTGGTCCCTGTATCACCAGCTCACAGTTGTTTTAGATAGAAGCTCATCAGTAGTGAAAGTCTTTGATGTGCAATGTTGTCTGCAACGACAGAGCACTTAAGTACTAGCCAGGAATACACCGCTTCGGGGTTATTCTTCATGAAAATCTGGGGTTCATGTTTTTAAATTCACTCACATAGACATGTAACAAGATTGCATCACAGCTTTAAAAAGGGAAAACAAAACCCTCATGCTTTTGACTACATATATATTATATTAGGAAAGGACTCTGCAACAGAGTTGTTTTGAAGAGCAACAAGCCCTCAGGTTCCTGGTATGGATCCCACACCTATCCTGGCATCATTAGCGTGGAGGTTCAGTGTGAAAGGGAAAGATGGTCATTTAAGGAGCAGCAGTGACAGAAATCTTAAGTCTCAGGAGGCTGCTGGGAGGAAAATGTGAGGTTTTTGTGTGTTTTTTTTTAAATTTTATTATTAAAATGAAGAGGAAAGAGATGGAAGCAGCAGACTGCTGCTGTCAGTCTGTTGTGGGTGCTGGAGTCCCCAGGAGAAGGGGTACTTTGTGGGCAAAATCACACTTAAGTACTGCCACTGTCCCTTGCGGGCATGGATGCCAGCAGTGCTCATGCCTGTCAGTCTGGTAGCCTAAATAAACCCTTGGGCATGGGTTGAGGCACATAACAACCCAGTCCTGGGTGACAGCCAGATGTTCCCCAGCACCTTGGGTGGGCCCAGGGCTGGTCCCTGCTGACCACTTAGCAAGTTGTTGTCCTCTGCCTGCCTCAGGATTAATGCTGTCTGCAGGGCAGCTACATACAGCAGTGCTGCTTCCCCCCCCTCCCCCCCCCTTTTTTTTCCCCTTTTTAAATAAATTTTGCTCACTCGTGGCTGAGCAGACACCAGGACATGGTATTTCTGCCATATTTCTCCCAAATTGCAAGTAGAGCTTGTTAGTGCAAAGGGGAAGGGGGATGGAGAAAGAAGCCATATAAAGTGTTTGGCACTGTAGTAAACATCACGGAACTGGCACTTCACCTTTTTTTAGCTTCAGCGGGTCTGAGTATTTTGCAAGTTCACCCCTTGGCAAGGCATTCTGCAGCAAGCTTCCAGTGCCTGAACGCTGCACTGCCTCCTCAGTTTGTGCACCCACCTCTGGCATTCATGGGAAGCTGCAAGCAGATGGGGGGACAGCTAGTCCTTCTTTTAAAAACTGTTTGAGCACTTGGCTTCTCATCTCTGAAAGCCTCATGGCAAAGTAGTTGTGATTCTGTTGAGAGTGAAAATAAAAGATAATTCATAAAAACAAACAACACAAAAAAACCCCACCCAACAGTCATGATTTCACACCCCTCCCCCCACACACACCTGAATAAATAAGACTCTGTTACATTGCAATTTACACCAGTCCTATTGATTCATATTAGGAAGGGATTAACAGTAGTAATAAAGAAGTTTAAAAAATGGAAAAATCAACACAGAACAAATCTCTAGGGCTGGTAATAGAGATAATATTCTATATTCAAGGAAGAAATACATTTTGGTTGTAATCAACCAAATCCTGATGGGTTCTTTGTACTTAAATTGTGCAAGTACTGTGACATCTGTTCTACAGCCTATAGAAAGATGAAGTGGAAACTGGGAGGGGCTGGTGAGGTGGCAAGAATGGGAAAAGCAATTCCAAAATGTCTAGACAAAAGTTTTGATTATCTGAAAAAAATGATAGGGAGGAAACACAATGGTGACATCGCCCGCCTACCCACACTCTCAGCAACAGTGGGCTATGGGGATCTGGTGAGGTATTCATGACTAAGGGGGAAGGTCAGTCCTGTGGCCTTTTCCCACCCCAAGCCACACTGTTCGGTACTTGCAAGCTGAAGAAGTTTCAGGCTGCAGGTTTGCTGGGACAGGGTTCAGGTCACCTTTTGGGTGTAGACAAGTCCTAGTTCATACCCTAGACATTATCAGAAGAGAAAGAAGGGGGGGAAAAGACTATAATAGACTTCTAATTATTTTATGTTAACTGAAACAATTTTGTGAGCCCATTACACAAATGTATTTCACCCTGATCTTACATGCAAGCACAGCACTTTGTCATCCCTGCAACGTCACCCAGCTCACCCTTTGTTACTTCTACAGTGCCGTCTGTACAGTGGAAACACTATAAACCAACAGAGTGGGAGCACTTCCAACATGCCTCGTGAAAGCTTGCACTCATAAAAATAGATGGGCAAGACAGAAATCTATAGTCATATGTGAATGGGGGCTCCCTAACGTGCCTGCAAATAAAATCACTTTGTATAAATAGCCATGGGAGATGATTAGGCTAATAAAAAAATCAGGAAAGAAAAAGGGGACAAAATCTTTTTTCCCAGGTGTTCAGTCTGCTGGAGCTTGGAACAACTTCTGTAAACAAAGAGGAGGTGACGGGCACATTACCTGTGTTCCCATGTGTCCCAGTTACTCCTGCACCAGTTGCATTTTCCAGTTGATATCCAAGTGTATGTATATAGTTTGTCTTTGTATAGGAGTGAGTGTGGTGGCTGTCAATCATGTGCTCTTCCAGTATTGTAATTTAACAGATTATGGCTGTATGAAAATGATGTAAATAACTAGAAAAAGAAAAATTAAACTGGATCTCTACGTCCTAGGTTTTGTACATACTGAAACTGCATGGTACTTAAATTATTGTTTGTCTCTGATGTATGCAGTTTCTTAAAAAAAAATAATTTGGAAAAAAAGTATTCCTGTGCCTGTGTGTTTTATCCCACTCTGTCGCAGTGACTGATAGTGTAACAAAGGAATGCAGTCGGGAATTCCAGCCCCCCTGCTGCCAGCCAGGCTCAGCACTGCAGCCTGGCAGCTGTGGTGAGAGAGAGTGCGTGCCCACAGCGTGCCTGTACCTCAGTGGGGAGCACAGCAGAGGAGCACAACTTAGCAGAGCAGATATTGTGGTGGACAGGGACTCTCCCATCCCATTGAAGCCACAGGACTTCAGACTACAGCCCCCTTGCTATCCAACAGCCCTCATAAACCAGGGCACTGGTGGTGGCTGGACTGCAGTCCTACATTCCAGACCTTAATCAATGGTTTACGCTACAGGATGAAGTGTGTTGATGTGTACAACCTCTGAATGTTTGTCTGTCCCACTGTCTTTAAGTGAGGACTGCCATTCCATGAGAATGGATTCACTAAAGTGGCAAATGCAAAGCAGTTAGATATAAATGTAATTTATTTAAGGTGACACATAATACAAGTTTGAGATAGCCGCTGATAAATGTGCTGACTAAAATAGCACTATTAACAGATGTCAGTATTGCTAGCAATAATAATAAAAGGTATACAATGCATGTGGGGATGCTTCAGCCCCTACCCAAAAGGTGAAAGTCAGAATATCTTACCCCAGGAGGCATCCCTGCTTAGGGGGAAGAAGAGAGGATCAGGCCCATCATCCCATTCCAGAGGAGGTGCTCATCTCATGTCAAACAAAGGATTCAACAACTATTACCTTTTGACAGATAGGACTTAGGTCATAATGAGCGTATTGATTGGTTCTTAACAAACTAATAATGTCTATTAATTAAGAAAAAGGTAAGGTCTGCTTTGCATGTAATTTCAAGCTTTGTTAACACCCAGGGCTCACTTTGCATGCAATCACCAGATGAAGCCATACAGGCTTTGATCCAGGCCTTTATCACACAAAATCTGCCCACAGAGCCTTCACTTCGCTTCACGAGTCATGTCCAGTCTGGCCATGTAGCCATTAGGCCCCTGGGTTTGAAGACAAGCAGACAAGGACAGGGATGTGCTTCCTTCCTGCCAGCAAGTTGGGCCTGTCCTCCTTACCAGACATAAATTTGTGTACTTGTCAGGCCCAAGGCTAAGCACTGCTCATCTCACACTCCTCTGCACAGCTCCTTTCACGAAAGTGAAACCAAAGTAAAATTCAAGTTGTTCTCCCACACACCTCAAGTGCTGAAGCTGTATCCAGCAGCAGGCTAATCAAGAACAAAACCAGCAGTCTGCACTAAGCACACGCACACACACAAACCAGCCCTCACCACCATCCTGCCCATACAGGGCAGAGGGGTGGGGTGCAGCACTTGCCAATTCAGCACATTTCCCTCCTGACAAGTCCCTGCAAAATGCAACACCATGTGTTTGGAGAAACTGCCACTGAGTAGTACCTGCAAGTGCTATTGCTGTTCAGCAGAGGAGCCATTCCTGCATATCCAGCTACTTCCGTGTCACCTTTCCATCTTTATTTTTCTTTTCCTTGAGAAGCTTCAGTGGTTACACAGAACTTCAGGTTGT
>NW_009953786.1:9380203-9399577 GCF_000747805.2 Chaetura pelagica
TAGCACATACCTTCAAACAGTCTCTAGCCTTCTGCAGCAAGTATGGAAGGTACCGGCTCTGCTTCAGCTGTTCAGTTTTCATAATGGTGCAAAAATTCTGACCCCCCCTGCCAAAGAAGCAACTGGCACCCAGCACACTCACTGTAACTGGCAGCTGGAAACTGCTCCCCTCCCCTGATGCAGACAGAGGCTGGATGAAAGGTCCATATACTTTAGCTGAGCAAATTCTGCTCTTTTCCATTGCTGAGATGGAGACACATCATTATCAAAACTGGTGGCGGGCTTATTTGTTTGTTTCCATTTGGGTAAGTTTTCACTAACCTTACACTCCTTGTTGGTGTGTGTTTGTATGTATTTCCATCCTGGCAGCCAAAGAGTTTGTACCAATCCAGTGAGGTTTGGATAAAGAATTTAAGTAAAAACAAAAATGGTAGTTTTTGACTGAAGACCCAGACCTCCTTCCCCCACAGCTAGCTATGGCTTCCCTCTAGTGGCATTATAGAGTGTTTTTGATTACATATGGGTACATTCTGTGCTTTAAACAGAAAAATGTTGTTGAGACATGTCTTCAGTAAAGTCCATCTAATTACTAGCAATCAAATTGCAATCTGATGTTGTCTTTAGGCAGGAAACAAAGAGAAGGGTGGAAAACACAAATCAATTTGCCATTAAACCTGGGGCCCCCAGTGACCAGCCCAGCAAGAGCATTTGTGCAACCTTTACCAGCTACTTCAAACCACTTCAGAAAAAGCTGAGCAGAGTCGGCTCACAGGAACAACTAGCAGCCCACTGCACCCTACAGTTGCTGTCTTGCAACATTCCCTGATAAAGGGACATAAGATACAACAATCACAGAATCACAGCATGTTAGAGGTTGGAAGGGACCTCTGGAGATCATAGAGTCCAACCCCCCCTGCTAGAGCAGGTTGACCTAGAGCAGGATGCACAGGAGCGCATCCAGGCAGGTTTTGAACCACTCTGGGCATCCTGTTCCAGTTTTCTGCCACCCTTGAAGTAAAGAAGCTTCTCCTCGTGTTCAGATGGAACTTCCACTGAAAAGAGTGGCCCCATCCTCTTGGCATCTGCCCTTCAGGTGTTTGTAAGCACTGATAGGACGCCATCAGTCTTCTCCAGGCTGAGTAACTCCAGGTCTCAGCTTTTTTCCTAAGAGAGATGCTCCAGTTCCCTAATCATCTTCACAGCCCTTCACTGGACTCTCTCCAGTAGTTCCTTCTCTTTTTTGCACTGGGGAGCCCAGAACTGGACATGGTACTCCGAATGTGGCCTCACCAGGGTAGTATTGTAATATCTATTTGATGTTAACAAACAGATCTATTTTAACATCTATTTGATGAGAGTGTGAGTTTTTGATACACTGATACCTTAACCCTGAGAGGTAGGAGACGGATGTATCTATCAACCAGTTTAGAATGTAAAAGCTAGATGTCCAAGTGCACACATGCCTGAGAGCTGATCTTTCATCCGAAATAATAGCCAGTAGGAATAACATTATTTTAGGGGGGAGGGTGCTGGGATGGGCACAGGGACGGAACAAAGAGGGAAACATGTTGAGCCCACTGAGCAAATCCCACAAAGGCATTGGGAGCCCCAGGCTGCCAGACACGAGCCTGGCAGAGCACCCATGAAGCAGTGTGCGAGCACGCACACGGGCACACAGCCACCCTGCCATTCAGGCACAGGCACACCTGCTGCTTGGCACTGCCTGGCTACCAGCTCAGTGCCCTCAGCCCAGTGTCCTCAGCACAGGTATGGGGTGAGGCTGCTCTGCCATCATCTTCCTCACCCCTCTTCCTCCCTCTCACACCTTGGAACAAGGCTTCCAGGCAACCAAGTCTGAAGCAACAGTGTGGCTGTGCCCTTGTCGCACAGCCCAGCTGCCCTACTCCTGAGCAGTGTGAGCTGAGACACCACCAGCAGCTGTTAAGCAGCTGTCAGGGCAAGATGCATTTGGTGCAACACCATCCCTATGCCCACACCAGCAAGTCCTGCTTACAAGTTGTACAAAATTGGCTCCAAAATTATTTCCTGAAAAGAAGAATTAACAAAGCTTGGCTTTTCAGTAAATTTGTGCTGTGTGGGTAGGAGCTCTGGTGTTCAGAAAGACATCAACTGAAGTTGCCCCACATGTCCCATGGGGCAACAGAAGCTGATCTTCCGTCCACAGAAGCCTCCTATGAATTACTGTGTTTCAGCCACTTTTCTCTCCATACTCTACCACTTTTCCTTCCATACTCTCAGGTCACTCTCTAAAGTTCAAATCCCTTATCATTTTGCAAGCATTATCCTCTGACATCTGCCATTACACTTCTTATATCTGGAGTTTCCAATACATTTGGATGTCAGCTGGAAAATAAATGGTGCGTACAACACGGGAGAGCACAGACATGTGGTACTGCTCTAAACCTCTCTGGAGAGAAAGCACTGCTTGAGGGAAGAACTGGATCAAATTAAGCTTATTTTTCTTGTTTGCAAAGCCCATGAAGATACTTGGCAAGGGAAGGCTTGAGGGGGGAGCTTTCACTCTCCAAAGTGAATGCTTCAGTGTTGTTTTTGTTGTCTCCAGGGGGGAGAAAAAAAAAAAAAAGCGTAAGTTAGGAGGATTCATACTTTCAGTCTTTTGGGAATTCAGTAGTTTTCTGCATAAACTGTATCCCTCATAAATCCACAGTGAAAGTTTGGAAATTGATCCATTAGGATACACACGAATGTCTCCTCCCAGACAAGTGAAAGAAGCCTGGAGTAAAAGGACTACCTACTCTCTAGAGAACTCCTTCCCCCTCCAGAACAGCCCAGAACAAATAATGCATCCTGTTTAAAGAAACTCTCCTGTTCTTTCTTCGTACATGAAACTGAAAAAGCTGTACATGAACTTCATTGAAGTGCTGCAGCATTTGAGGATCCAACCCACATATCCTGAAAGGTTTAAGTAAAACTACTGTTGCTCATGTGGAAACATGAAGGTTTTACTAAGGGAGATGGAGCACTGGTGCTGGTCGCTGATAAAAGCAGTAGAGTCTCTTTCCTTGGAGACATTCAAAAGCTGTCTGGACAAATTAAAAAAAAAGTTTGGCTTGAAAAGGACCTTAAAGATCATCTAGCTCCAACCCCCCTGCATGGGCAGGGACACCTCCCACTAGACCAGGTTGCTCCAAGCCCCATCCAACCTGCCCTTGAACACTTCCAGAGAGGGAGCATCCACAGCCTCCCTGGGCAACCACCAGTGTCTCACCACCCTCACACTAAGAATTTTCTTCTAATGTTTAACCTAAATTTCCCCTCCTCCAGTTTTAATCCATTCCCCTTGTCCTCCCACTACAAGCCCTCGTAAAAAGTCCCTCCCCAGCTTTTCTGTAGGCCCCCTTCAGGTACTGGAAGGCTGTAGTGAGGGCCCTAGGTAACAGGCTCTAGGTGGCCCTGGTTAAGAAGGGCTGGACCAGATGACCTCCAGAGGTCCCTGACAACCTCAATCCTCTGTTGCGATGCTTCGTGAAAGTCCATCTCTGCCTCTCATCTGTGCAGCTCCAGGACCTGCTTATTGATGCTTATCAGTTTAGAAACTAAACCAAGAAACAGGTTGGAGCCTTCAGTCACATACTGACTGGGTGAACACTCACTGCCAAGTCTGGAAGCAGTAATACTAACACTTTTAATCCTAATTCAGTGCATTTCTCTTCACAGAATATGAGTTACTGATTCCCTTTCAGGACTGGAACTGCTAAACACCTTCGGTGTCCTAAGTGCTTGTTTTTTTAACGACCAAGGAATTTGCAGTGTAAAGGCCTGAATAATGCATATGCAACTTGGGGGTTTTGTGAATTAACTGTGTAGCCTGGGGAGAAAAACACTCAAATGGGTAATCTCTTAGATGGTACCCATAGCCACTACTCGAAAAACTTGTGCATTGCATGTTACAAAATGCAGTGCTGTTATTCACAGAATGTATATGCTCCTTCCTATCCACGTTACCCTATCTGAACTAAATCAATTACACAGTAATGCAGATAGAGCAATGGCTTTCAAAGCAGACAGAAACGTGCTTTTTCTGAACTGGGTAAGCTTGGCCATTTCAGGAACACTAACAGTAGCATCTCAGAATCCAGCATAGACCATCTACCCAGGTGTTTAGGTCTAACCTGAACTGAGTCCCCTGATTCCCTACCTAATGTGTAGGAAGGTAAATGTGACCTAGTTTCAAACAAGAGTAAAGTTCATAAAGCATTTCAAGTCTGCACTACAATAAGTGCAAGCTAACCACACTCTTTCAAGTGCAATGAGCATACCCAGCACTTGGCATACTAAGCATCAACTTAAGTGGAGTAACAGCTAAGCAACACATTTTAATGTACCATTTCCTAGTCTACACAAGATGCAGAAATACAATTTTACACTTTTATACGAAAAATATTAGTTCCCCAGCAAATCTCTATCTTGGGCTAATCAATTAATTAAATGTATTAAATGTATCTGGAATTACCAAACAAGAATCAAATTACAACAACTTTGAGACAAGCATTCAACAGAGTTATTGTTTATTACTGGCCTGTAATTCTGAAATATAAGGACTCATCCCACTACTTTTCTCCATACCTGGCCAAAGTTGCACTTTAGGATCAGACAGACCCATCTTTCTAGACCATCTTCCATGAAGAACAAAGAAGGAGGTACAGCCATAGAGGGCTGGCTAGCAGATAAAAAGAAAGTACTTTAAGACACTTTAGAAAATTGTATCACCCCTGGTCATTGTGATGTCCTCTACCGCAAAATAGTGATGCCTTTTGCAGAAAATTTATTAATGAAGTATTAATAGAGTACATTTCTAGTTCTACCAAAGGCATGTTTATTCACCAAAGAGTTGCAGCAGACTAACATTTAGTAAATTCACCTTAAAAACACCTCCAAGTAATAGCTAGTTATATCAAGTATAAGCTGGCATGTAAAAACACTCTTAAATGACAAGTGAGTCTATTTACCTTGCTTCAAGAGTTGTATTTACCTCCCCAAAAGCCAGAGAGCACACTGTGCCATAAGAACACTGTAGCTGGCTGGCCAAGAAACACTGGACATGATCACACTGCCACCAAGTATCTTCATTCCATCTGTATTTATTGAAAAAATATGTACATATTGATCAGTATGATATCAGCTGCTTCAACAGCATCTTTACATCGAAGATGAAATGAAGAACATCAGACTAGGATGGGGGAAGAGTAGCAAAATGTCTTTTTAAATGTCCTATTTTCCCCAAGATGTCATAAGCAAGGGAAGTTCTCATACTGAGTGTGCTGGAGTCCCACAGTGAGTGCGCCAGAGATCAACAGCTTTGCTGACGATAGCATCAGTGTTATCTTGAGGAATCTACAACAGATCAGGGTGAGATGCCTTGTCAGAGTACTTCACTTGGGTTCTTTTTTTTTCAAATAAAGACTTTAAATTTCCAATTAAAATTTTATCTCTTTATAAAAAATAAAACAAAACTAGAATTTCACCTCCCTGCACTAACAACCCCCCATCCCTCAGCCCTACACACACCATAGTACCTCCAGGTTTTAGAAAAAAAGCTTTTCTTTACAAAACGCTAAGACGACCACCCAGGCATCTCCCATTTCACACATCCCTAACCTGACATCAGGCAGAACTCATGCTGGCCATCCATGACCACAAATGTATTGAATCTAACCAAGATCACATTGGGATCCCACAATCCTGCTTTGATGCTCATGACTATTCATAGAAGTTCAGGGTCAGGTTCATGACTACGTCTTTACATCAACAGAAAACATAGCTTGAGTCCACAGCTTCACACTCAGACAAGTTGCCAGAAATCAAGCCTCTTAAGGAGCTTCCAGAAATATTAACCTAATTTCATCTAGACAGAAAAAAATTATTTCATATCACAAGGAATATTGTCAAAATTGTACAATCAGAGATAACACATGTATCCCAAAACCTAAAAATCTCTTTATTCTATGAAAAAAGCCTTACCTCCCTGATAGAGAAAATTATTCCTCTCATCCCTCTGCATTCTCTCTCCACCTTGATACTATTACACTATTCTCAGTCAGTAATGTAACAGTCTCTTATGGTACGCTTGCCACAGGCAAATGACTTCAAGGCTGAAATACACTTTTTATAAACCATAAAAGGTAATACAAAGCACAGCAGAGTACTTACATTTTCTAAAAACTGTGTGATCTTCTCTGCAGTATTCAGTGCTATTATCTTCATTTTAAAGGTTAATAATATCTCCAGAGCAACAAAAACAAGAATCTTGCAGGAGCCACTAATAACTTTGTCCCAAACTCTAAAAAAAAAAAAAAAAAAAAAAAAAGGTAATTGTTAAACATTATTGTAGTGCTTATGTGCTTATTTATCTGCTAGAACATTCTATGTACAATCCCCTTTTTCCATATTATTTTTCTGAATAACAGGAATGTGTTGAATTACTCCGGGCAGGGTAAATAAAAGACACTTTATCAACTCCTAAATCTGTAGAGAGCAGAGTGATGACAAGCAGCAATGTATTGATTGGTATGGTGTGTTCTTGTTTAGCAATGGAACTGTTGACAAGCTCCAATAAAAAAATCAATCTTGTTTTAATAGCCTGAACTGTGACAACTACTCTCCACCATACAGTAAAGGTGAGAATTTTTCATAGGGCAAAAAAGGAAACAAACTTTATTAGTACTCATAATAAAGACAGTCGTCAAACAGTTAAGTAGCTGAAAATTAAAAAGGTTATAATACTGGACAATAACATCTCAAGAAGTTAAATATTCCAGGTGATTGCTGCATAAGATGCAAATACAATATATCAGCACAGTATAATCCACATTGTTCAAATTAGGAACAAGGAACAACTATTAAGCCTTTCAATCCATCCCACTGTGTACAGACTCTCCCAGAATTACCTAAGCTTTCTTACCACCTGTATGAAACTGTGCCTGCACCTCACAATTTTAAGAAAACCTGAAGGGCAGGCCTCCAAAGGCTGCAAGTGCTTCAGCAACAGAACTTAGATGAATATTAACAAGGATTCACACTACTAAAACTGCCTGCAACAATTTGAATTCATCCTTCATCCAGCAGCTCTATCTCAGGTCCAATTCAACAGACTTGGGACAAAAGATTATCCAAAACCAGTGTGAAACTATCTGTCAGATGACAGCTTCTGTGGACTTGCATTACTTTTAGTTCTTGAATTTTAAGATCTTTGTCAGAAAGACTTTCTGAGGATTACTGCGCTTGCTACTTCTAGGCACTTGTTTAAACTGCCTCTGCTTCCACATAAAAACCTGAAGGACAAAGATCACATACTATCCTCCATAATCTCTGAATACAGTAACACTAGAAAATATCTTCTGAAGCCCATCTGTAAACTTGGATCTATGGCTGTGCTTCTTCCAAAGACAACTCAATTTTTATATGACCTTCTCTCTTGCCCTTCAGGCTGGAGTGCCAGGAGAACACAGCACAGGCGGAACATGAACTTTGACAGCTGAATTGAAGAGTAGGTATCACACCTTTAAACAAGGAGATGAGAACTGAGAGTCCAAGAAAGAACCATGAGGATGACTGGAGCAAGTATTCTCTGAGGAATGGATCAGCTGGGGCTGTTCAGCCTGGAGAAGGGAAGGCTTTTTTGGGGAATCTCATCAATGTCTATAAATACCTGAAGGAAGGGTGCAAAGAGGATGGAGCCAAGGCTCTTTTCAGTGCTGGCCAGAGGCAGGATGAGAGGCAGCAGGCACAAATTGAAATACAGGAGGTTCCCTCTGATCAGCAGAAACAGCAGGAAGCACTTTTTCACTGTGCAAGTGAATGAGAACTAGCACAGGTTGCCCAGAGAAGTGGTGGAGCGTCCCTCCTTGGAGACATTCAAAAGCTATCTGAGATCATATTCCTGTTCCACACCCTACATATAGGCCACCCCTCTTTATTTCTAACACATTTTCCTTCACAAATGTATCTGATTAGAATCAAAGAGCAACCCCTCATGTGTGTCATGGGCACCATAACTGTAATTATGAATGACAATACACAGAGTAGCAGACCTCAAAAACAGGAAAGAATTTTTAAAGTTCATATTAAAGCTCCTATTAATTTGAATATAAACTTACTAATACTAATAGAAAATACCCAGTATTTCATTATTTTGCTTCAAGTCTCCTGACTTTATTCTCCATAATTACATTACAGTAGGTTACATTTCATGCTCAGAAAACACTCTAATGTTTTCCTGCATTATTTAGTCAGCTTCCAGGACAAGTGTTTTAACAATAGCAAAACAGATGCAGTATCTAAATCACCAGCGTCTAACAAATTTTGGAGGGTGCATAACAAAGTGAATGAGACGTCAGCACTAACCAGCTGTGTCTCCTGCAGTGTTTTTCCCCTTAACATTTCCAGCTATTGTTACTCTCGGTGCAACTCCACCAGTAACAGCAGTAAGGGAATTACTATGTGACATTGTGATAAACAGCCCATCGGTAAGCACCTTGTCTACACCAGTCGAGCCAGGAATAGTAACATAAACCATGTTAGAAAATTGTTCACTTAGAATGGAAGAAGCCAACAGCAGTTTCAAGGAAACTTGTATTTTGATGATCCTATCCTAATATAGCACCCTTTACACATTGTATCTTGAGTGATGATAATGTAAGTATTCTGCTTTCACTTTTTAAGTAAGAGCAAACACTTCAGATCAAACAGACCATCAGAAATGGAACTTTTACCCATTTTTTTAATGCTTGTAGAGATGGGAAAAATTCTAACAGAGGTGTCATGCAATGTGCCTGTAAGCCCTACTCAGGAATGCTCAGGATGCAACTATCACCCTCTGTGAAATAGAACAGTATTCAATTAACCACAAGAGCACTATTGTAGGTATTTCTTGAAAAGTGAAATAGTAGTAACAACCACAAGGGAAAATACAAAGAAACAGGAAGCTGTGACAGTAAAGAGCATGCCAAAGATTATACAAATGAAGCCATTTACTTTTCACTGAGCTTTTTCTGTAGACAAGATACAACTTACTCTGTATGTGTGTGAAGGCATGGCATTCTCAATGCAGTTTTTCTGGCTCCTCAACCATGACAGTGCAGTAGTATACAAGAAGCATCACAGCTATCATTAATCTCACAGTTTTTCCCCTGAGGCCGCAGCATAAGCACACTCCATCTTATTCCCTGGTTCTGGTTCTCCAGTCATCCAGGCCAGAGACACTTAAAGAGAACCAATGCCTGACCATCTCTGCCTGCACTTCTAGGTGTCCTTCCAGTGCTAACTGGACATGATGAGGCTCCCAAAAATCTGATCCTGATACCATGTCATGATCTTGAGCCCATCAGTTTTCAGAGTTGGGAAGCAGCTCAATTACTTAAACAAAGGCAAATTGATTTAAGCTTCACTGTAGTAGTAGCTCACATGCACGTTCTTATGCCCTCCCACTACATAGTCAGTGTAAGGTATTTTTCATATTTCTGTTTTCTCTGCTAGCAAATAACTTATATTTTTGCAAGTAGATGTGATCTATGCAGGGCATGGAGATCACAGATGTAAAACTATAGAAGTCATGTATCAATACCTGAGGAAGTGCCAGTCTGAAAGGTAATCAGGAGAACTACCAAACACTTTGCCACAAACAAGCTACCAGATGCTAATAACCTAACACCACCCCATCAGCTATTACAGTCATGTAAATGCCAAGTCTTCAGAGCACAATACAAACAATGTTAGTCAGGGGTATGATATGTGATTGGCAACATGAGGCCATAAAAATTGCCAGGCTTATTCACAATTATATTTGCAAAGCTGGATTACTTCTGTTGTAGCTGGATCATCTGGGGTGACAGCACAGGAATAAACTGGCAGCCAAAGCACCATTTTGCCTGTAGAGTTGAAACCACAGATGGGATACCAAGCTTTAACAGCAGGGCTCTCCAGCTGAAGGCCTACATGGCACCATTGGGAAGCTTCCCATGTACGGGGCTTACTGAACAGATGACCAGATAATGCTGTTGCAGAAATCAAGCAAACAGGGCAACGGTGAGTTTAAAAACTAAAGGTGTGATCCAAAGCTCTCCCTGTTTCAGAAGCGAGTAAGCTGTTCTGTTCCTCTTAAGCCTGTGCTACAGGCTGGTTCATGTTCCAGGAAGCTGCCTGTCAATGTTCCAGGTGGGATACAGAGCCCTGAGGATACAGTGCCACTGAAATGGCCAGTCTACCCCTTTTACCTTTGTGGCATCTTTAAGAAGTCTGTTAAGAAGCTTGTTCCATAATATATCAAATGGATTAGGGCAAACAAAGACACTGCATAAGCTCAAAGGAAAAGTTTCTACATGAAACTCATCTATATAAATTTCCCAAGCCCATTTAAATTAAACCAATGCATAAATGTTAAGATTATATAACTTGGAGAAACCTGCTATAAAATAGTATTTATACTGAATGACAAAGACTGTCAGGAGTAAAGCTGATATGCAACTTCATCTCACCATTATTGGATAAAATTTTTGCATAGCATAAACAAATTTTGTACACCTCAGAGAAAAAGCCATAAAATTTAGATTTAGGTGCCCAGCAGAGAAGAGTATAATTTATAGAAAGCAAGCAATCTCTCTAAGAAATACAGTACTAAATCATAAGTTAAATTAAATCATAAAAGATAGAGCTCAGATCATCTCTCACTTGACAAAAAAATAGGTAAAACTCACAGGAGAATTGGAGACTTGTTTTCAATGCTCAGCAGTTCTCACACTGCCATTTGGATACATTTCAGATAAGCATTAGGGCTTCTAGATTCTAATCCAAACTGAAACTCCAAGAGTTTATTAGGTTTATATGTCACATGCAACCCATGAAGTATGTTACTTCCTTAGCAAATGAGCCTATTATGATTACAACTGAATAATTCAGAAACCTAAATTGGCAAAAAAAAGGTGCACTTTTATCATGTTCTCACAAGAACTGTTGGAAAACTGCTGTGACATCAGAAGTACCAACACTGACATTTGTTTTTACTCCAAAGTGATAAAAAAGCCAATACTGCATGGAAAAAAAAAAAAGTATTTGAAAAATATAAATCAAAATACTCAGTAAGGTAAAACAGCATATGAGAATGCTAAATAGTACAGTAACTAGATAAAATATTTTACATAAATGAACTGATTTCGAAATGGCAGAAGTTTGAAACGAAAGATTTTGACAAGATGAAATACGAAAATCAAAATACTTCATGTAGATTTCTTTCTTTTACACTATCAAGATAACACAGCTCCCTAAAATGCTCGATTTTCAACAGATATTTTAAAAAAATCTGAATCTTCCAGTAGCAAAACTGCTCTGATGCAAAATCCTCTTTCAGATCTAGTTGTCAGCCATAAGGCCTTGTAGCAAGATCATCAATCACATAAGCTCTAAATAAAAATATTTCCTAGGGGACATGCAAGGAAGTTCCTGATGCAGTAGTCAGCAAAGACTACTTCAGATCACACGAGACTACAGAAAAAAAGGCCTGAAGAGACTGGCAAGTCCCAGGTAAGGCAGTCACTTCTAATAACAAACTGCATTAAGCTTCACACAGAGAAAGCACAATGAAACAAGGTTAAACATGATCTGCTGAAAGGAATCCACAAATGCAAATGTAAAACAGAGATGCAGGCAAAGCAGATGTATCCAATTGCTTTTAAGAATGTAATAAACATTATATACATGCTTACATTATTTCTGTAGCTGTAAAAAGTAGTAAAAGCTTTTAACTACTACATCACACAGAACCACCACTTTACAGAGATTATAATTTGGGAGCCTTAGGGTGGCTTGATGAGAAGAACTTGCCATGTTAACAATTACCATGCTGCACACAGAGTAACACTTAAAGGTCTACCACCAAATCCTTCAGGTTTTGCTCAAAAAACGTTTTCTCAGACATATTCCTTGGCATCAGTAAAACATACAGTCTCACTGTACTGCAAGACTGGAGAGCATGATTTCTAATCTTACAGCTTGTTTCCTAAAACTCCCCTATTTTCATAAGGGCAAATAAAACATTTTCTAAAAACAGCTGTTCCCCACTTCATCAAACGTTAAGTCCCAAATAAGCAAGCAAGACTACATTCACTATTCAGATTCTGACCATCATTACTACCATAAAGCAGGAGGGACCTTGACAGGCTTCAGAGGTGGGCTGATGCCAACTTTATTAAGTTCAATAAGGCCAAGTACAAGGTCCTGCAGCTGGGTTGGGGCAATCCGAAGCACAGTTACAGATTGGGCAGATAATGGATTGAGAACAGACCAGAGGAAAAGGACTTGGGGGTCTTAGTTGCTAAGAAGCTCCATACAAGAGGGCAATGTGTGCTTGCAGCCCAGAAAGCCAACCATGTCCTGGGCTGCATCAAAACAAGTGTGAACAGGAGGTCGAGGGAAGTGATTCTGCCCCTCTGCTCCACTTTCATGAGACCTCATCTGGAGTATTGTGTCCAGTTCTGGAGCCCCCAACACAGAAAGGACATGGAGCTCTTGAAGCAAGTCCAGAGGAGGGCCAGGAAGATGACCAGAGGGCCGGAGCACCTTTCCCATGAGGACAAACTGAGAGAGTTGGGCTGTCCAGCCTGGTGAAGAGAAGGTTCCAAGGAGACCTTATGCTGAATTTCCAGTACCTGACGTAGCTACAGGAAAGCTGGGGAGGGACTAGATTCCTATACCAGCCACTGAAATCCTGGAGGAGCTGAAGTAAAATTTCTCCTGAACCTTGTTACTTCTTAAAGTTTCAAGGTAGCTGAAAACAAAATCATTGTTTTCTCTGTGCCATCAGTAGTACAGTAGCAACTCTTATTAAATGCAGAAAGGATACATAGAGATGCATCTAGCTTGAACTTTACACTTTTCATGAGTTCTCAGACATCAGAATTGGAGAAATCATACAAGCTTCATTTCATGCCATGCACAATAATTTTCCCCTTTTAAAAGCTGGACAGCCTATCTCCAGCTGTTGAATCCTGATATAAAGCACTATTTCATTAATGTTTTAATACTCAACCTGCCCTAGTACTTTTAAAAATAAACTTTTCCAAATTTTTTTCATCTAATGCTAAGACAATATTATAACCACTACTTAAGCAAGAATTTTGGTTAAAAAACCTGAAAACTGACCACTCTTCAGCTATCTAGCACTAAGAGGGGATTTTGAGTTTTAATTCCTATGAGGCATTAAGTATCAGTCACTATATTTAACGCCATCCTGCTTTTATTTCAATATAAGAAATGATCACATAGAGATTGCTTTGCATGAGTAACAAGTGGAATCAAATCCAATTTTATAATTTCCAAGTCAACAAGTTAACTCCATAATCTTACCAATGAAGTATGGAGAGCTCTTTGCCTGTTAGTAATGACAAAAAGCTAAAATTAATATGTAATTACAAACAGAAAAGAAAAAATAGCACTTGCCTCTGTAAACTAGACTCAGGTAAACAGCCTGCAAAACACTTTTTAAACCAAAGATCATAGGGGAGTTTGCTCATTGCAGCACATGCTTTCAGATGCACCAGGAGTCTGTTGTCTTCAATGTTCAAATACTGCTCCAGAAATTTTGGCTGAGAAAGGAATTGGAAAATTTTAGACAACTCTCATCAGAGTATCCTCCATTGTTAACACACTGTAAGACAAAAAGAGTCTGAAAACTAAAAAAATAAATAAAATAGCACATTAAAATAACAAACTTGCATTATATATTTTAACTAAAAACATACTGTTCCAAAATACAAATGTTGCTGATTTTTGCAAGTAGCTAATTAAGTATTTTAATAAACAAACAACCCCAGGTTTCTTAAATTGCTGACCACTACAGAACTTCCAAAATATGCAGTACTCCCTAATGAAAGGAGGTGTTTAAGAGCTTCAGGCAATGTAGAGAGTAAACCAGCATTAATTACTTTACTGCTACCATCATAAGTAAAATTGAGTTTCATTCACCTCAAACCTAATCACCTCAGCACACGTGAAAAAAATAATAATAATCTACACACAGTGCAGCAAACCCCTGATAATCAATTCTGACAGTAAATCCCTGTGCAATATATTAAAAGCTGAACATTGATTTCTTGTTTGAAAGTCCAAAGTATTTAGCAAAGCCAATAGAACAGCATTAGACAGAGCTGAAAAATTAATTCATCATTCTCATTTTGTTTAAATTCTAATATAACACAAGATATGTTTCCATAAATTCAGGAGTGCCTTTGTAATTTTTATTAGGTAAATGATAGGTAACAACAACATAATTAGGTAAACAGGTAACAACTTCAGCTGTCAAAAGACAAAAAACACTTTCTTTGTCTGTGTTCCAACAGCTGGAGTCTTGGTACAATGTTCATATTAAAACACAAACTTGTGAGGGAGACACTTGGCACTTACTATGTGCATGTGAGCACAAACTTTCTTTAAAAACGCTCCTCTACCCTTCAAAAAGAATTACAGAACCTGGTGAAATTTCAGGTATCACTTCCAGCAATAGGAGGTAGGCTTAAAAAGTATTTCTCAGTTCCAAAGAATAACAAAGGATGCAGGTATTTTTCTGCAACAAATTTTCATTGTGATTGCCAGTGAACAGGTACTAGGATACTTACATCTGAGTGGGTATTACTAACTAAAAGGTTTTTTATCTGTTAAGACTATTTGAAGAATTGCAAAAGCTTTTTTAATAATAAAGCAAATTTATTGTTCTTCACAATAACATTTTTATGTTATAAACCTGTGAGACAGAAGTTCAGAATTAATATTCTATGAAAGCACTTAAATGTTCAGTGCCAAAAGAATGCTATTCCACTTTTTACTATCTCTTAACCTGCAATGTAATGTTTTTCTGAAGACTAAGCACTCTGCTGCATTTATAAAGCAAAGCAACTGTGCTTTGTCTGTTACTCCGTAAGAAGCATATGGATGCCAGAGATGCAGCCTAGAAAGTAGCAAGCCTCCATCAGGATCTTCTTGACTTCGTGACAGGTTCAACTGTTTACAATAAAGAAAATTCTTAAGTGACCGATTTTTGAGAAATACCATTCAGCTAGATACAATGTAAGCTCTAGCTAACCTGCAAAGAACTTAAGATGTAATTGAAGACTACCATGTAGCAAACAAAAACAATTTCTAATGTTACATTAGATAAAATGCCCTACAGGCTGGTACAATCACAATACAAAAGCACTCTTCCTGTTTTCTCAAAACAGTTGCTGGAACAGATTCCAAGGGCATCACCTCTGATGCTCCAGTTGTCTCCATATATTAATGCTTTCCATTACTTCCTCTTCTCTCCTTCATAGCTCTCCTCACAAAAAAAGAAAAAAAAGAAAAAAAAGAAAAAAGTATTTTTTCCTTACCAATTGTTGTAATGAATCTTTGTGCTTGCTGTTCAGCTGATTCACAAAGCAGCTGACAAGCCAATAGCATTCTATAGGATCCTCCACCATTTCCTCCATTGCTTTAGCAATAGCAAGAAACACTTCATCTTCAGGCTCCTGGAAAACAATGCCATAAAAGTTAACTACAAAGAAATACTGGATTATCTGATTTAAATTATGATTACATTCCTTTTCCCTGCTATTGGGGAAAACAAACTGGAATCAACATACAGAAAGAGCTGTTCTGACATTCCTAAGTGAAACACTGCAGCAGCTGAATTATGGTGACAGATACCTGTTAAAATAGAAAAAATAAGACTCGTCTTGCTTTTAAAATCAAAACATAAAACAGGAGTTTGGAACAACTCTGATTCAAAGTTCTCAAAAGAGATAATATCACATCCTAACAAGGCAGCAATAATCCTACTTCTATGCTCCCACGTTTATACTGCATAGCAGCAGAATTTTTCACCATATTCCTTGCCAAAGGCCAAACAGGTCCCTCAAACACCTTTGTAATTGATGACAAAAAGAAAATGCAGACATGAGCTCTGTGTCTACCTTCAATATACAGAAAATCTTTTGGTTTGAGATAAACACCTTCCTAGACACAAATACTTTTCCCAGGTGATGAGTACCTTATTTCCCACCAACACATTAAGCATGTGATGGGCACACCACCATCTTTTCTCCAGAGGATAGAGAGGCAACTCAGGAAATCTTTAAGCAGGGGAGATGAACAAGGGAAGGCTCCAGATTTGCCCTGTTTCTTGCAATCTTCCTTATGCAGACAGTATTGACTACATTAGGAGGCAGGGTAACAAGCCAGGCATGTATCCACAGACTGATCTACTGTAACCATCAGTAGCTTACTGCTACATTATCACAGTCTGCTAAATGACTCAAATATTTAAAAATATTTAGACCAGTCCAACACCATCTTTATACTCCCACTGCCTCCAGAACAAAATATGTACTTGACTATCATGCAATAACCTTGTATAAGATTCAGGGGACAGTGACTGCATTGAAAACAGGCTGGCAGATAAAGAGAGCAAATGTTTTTCACAGCAAAACAAACATAAGTTACAGGACTAGTAACTGTGGATCTGCTAAACACCACCACTATTCAACCACAGAACACTAGTGAGAGCAGCTAATGTCCTGAGATGCACTGACAAAACACTTGCTCAGAAAGCGATACTGCTCTAGAAGGAATGAATTCTCAGCCCACTAGCTGATATGCCAAGAAATTTAAATCAAGAAAATTACTACTCTATAGGAAACTTGCAGGGAAGGATGGCCACATTCCTAGGCGATGAATGGCAAGGGCACAGAAACACTCTCCCTCTCTGACAAGAGAATGCTCTATACTATCATCCAGTCCAAAAACATTTTATTCTCCAAAATTTCCAAAAAGCTTTGTTTAACTCTTTTTAACTTTTCTTTTTTTTAAGTTCTGATGTCAAATTTCATTATTACATATGAAAAATAACAAAGTAAGCAGGGTTAGAGTGAACATGCTTAAATTAAATACAGGATAGAAACCACTTCAGAATGTCCCATGGCTCCTTCCATCACCTTCTCTTTCAGAGAGCTTTATACGTAAGATCCACATATTGTTTCTATCATTACATTCTAGACTTGCCATTAAAACAGACTTGTTTACCACAGAGTACAGGCATTACCTGACAGAAGCCTGGATAAGTTCAGACTAATAGAAAAAGGTCAGTACATTAAAGTCTAGATTTAAAAACAAATACTTTATGATGCAATTTGCAATAAATTGCTGCTTATACTGGCTCTAAATTATCCCTGTTCCAGAACATTTAAGAAACTATGAGCTCTAATATGATTATGTCATTTTGATTTCAGTGCTATAAAGAAAATGAAGTGTACTAGAGTACAAAAGGCCTGAAGCCTAACAGGCAATGTACAGAAAAGAGACTTTAGAGCATAAAATCTTAAGTAAGTACTTATGGGAAGACAAAGAGAAAAGCAATGAAATGTCTTATTTTATACTAGCACTTATTTTTAATTCACCTTACTTCATCTGTGTATATACATTTGTGGGGCTACTTGCAGTTTCTCACAGGTTTACAGTCCCAAGTTAAATAAAATACTATATTTAAAAGACTGTTAAAATGACAACTGACCAATGGAAAAGCAGAGTTTCGAGGCAATTTTCCTGATTCCAGCTGATGTATACGGAGGAAAACATCTACCTGTGGAGTAGAATCATTAATAAAACGAATTACACAAAGAGCATGGTGTATATCCCAGTACTGCTCCTGCCGGTACTTCATCACCAAAGCATGGGATTCATGGTGAGGAGGAATAATTCCTAAGAAAAATAAAAAATAAAAAGAACAGAAAAGAAAGATTAGCAACTGTAAAGAGGAAAAGCAGCAGCCAAACTCTCTTCCCAACAGATTCACCTTAATTCAATTCCTACTATAACTCCAGCCTACAGTAAAGCAGGATCTGGCACTGCAGTTTGCTTATAAACTTGGTCAAATAAAACAAATAGAAAAACCCACAAAAGTGGAAGTCAGTGCACCAAAAAAGCACTTTAGCATTAGATCTATTAAAAATAAAATAAAATTAGATGTTAAGTGAGTATAGGAAAAATCTACTCTTGGACTATTGTTTCTCAAGCTCCTCTACAAGACTTTCAGCAAATGAATGCTCTTTTGTATACCACATAATGATGCTGTTAAGAAATGTCATTGTTGGGATAAATGGGAAATAATAGGTGTACTCTTCCATTCCAATAAGCTTTAATTTTAAATTGTGAATCTTAATTTTTTACTCCTATTCATAGTTTTTAATACAGTACTAGTTGCATATTTATACCCAGCTTCCATTTACTTTGAAAAGAAAGTGGATGCAGAATGATTTTTGCATACATCAGCTGTTCATGTTCTCAAATTCTACACTTTGTCTGAGATGGCCAGAGAATATATACAGGCAATTAACTAATGCAAAGATACTGTACATTCCAGTAATATTTAATTCACAGTTAAATCTCTGCCAGAAAATTCTTTACTCACTGTATTATAGAAATTAATCTTCTCTAAAATAACATTCAGAAGCAAAATCAATCACATAGGTTGAATTAGTTCCAGATTAAAACTGAAGAATACCACACAAATACTTTGAAAAGTGGCATTTTTACTTTCTTAGCACAACACAAATATTTTTCTGGTTTCCTAGGAGGAAAAATTAAAAAAGGAAAAAAAACCAACTACGTAGTGAGGCAGAGAAAAATAAACCTTTTACAATCTCCAAACATGATGCTCAATGTTTCACTCCCCTTTTCCTTCCCCTCACTCAAGACTCAATCTTGCCATGCACTGATGTTCACAACAAAACTGTCACAGGCTTCAACTTACATACAGCAAAGCAAAAATAGGCCACTTCCATATCGCTAGTTGAGCAGAACCTTCTTCATTGTAGAAACCCATGAGAACAAACTATTCTTTAAAAAGTCAGTTCAGAAACAGGCTACCTGCTGCTTTTTAAAGAAAAAAAAATAGTCCTGCCAACTGTTAAACCATGAACTGGCTGAGTTTTAGTAACAAGCATAACAGGCAGAAAATTATATTTTATTTTCCAACTGCAAACCTGTCTGCATTTCAAAAAGCTGGGACAGAGCAAGACATTTTTCACATTATGCAGAAACAGAGTCAACATCATGATTTTGTATGTACATACTGCCAGCTGCCTTCCTCAAACACAGAAGACTACCTTAGGCAGACAGAAAAGAAGTTTATACAGAGGGATTTCTAGAAACCATCATGAGTCATACCTGAACTGGAAGTTAACAGAGACGTTGCTGATAATGTGTAACCTTTGACAGCAAGGAGCCTTAGCTCATGTCTAAGATAATTTTTCTGACAGGATAGAAACTCTTCTGTGAAACTATTAACATTATTTAGAGGAGATATAATACCTC
>NW_009953786.1:9399641-9404917 GCF_000747805.2 Chaetura pelagica
CAGCCTTTCTAACACGTGCTAACACCTGAGATGCAGCAGAAGAAAAGTTCTTGCACCTCTCTTCACCCAGGAAGTATACAGAATAACAGAATACATGGTTCAAATTAATCATTCTGGGTTTAAAATACAAAATCCTTTTAAAAAATTATGTAATTTGTCCATACAGTTAATTCAGGTGTTTTGTGTTATCATATGATCAACCTATCTTAAATGGTCTAACATACCTCACTGGCTCTGCAGTGAGCTAGAAGTTTGACAAAGACTGTATTTTGCTATTATGACTCTGCCTGAAGGATCACAAAATAGTTTCGGTTAGAAGGGACCTTAAAGATCATCTAGTTCCAACCCCCCTGCATGGATGGGCAGGGACACCTCCCACTAGATCAGGTTACTCAAAGCCCCATCCAACCTCGCCTTGAACACTTTCAGGGAGGGGGCATCCACTACTTCTCTGGGAAACCCACGCCAGTGTCTTACCACCCTCACAGGAAAGAATTTCTTCCTAATGTCTGACCTAAATCTACTCTCTTCCAGTTTAAAGCCATTCCCCCTTGAGCTCTCACTACATGACCTTGTTAAAGGACCCTCCACAGCTTTCCTGTAGGCCTTTCAAGTACTGGAAAGCCACTATAAGGTCGCCCCAAGAGCCTTCTCTTCTCCAGGCTGAACAGCCCCAACTCTCTCAGCCTGTCTCACAATAGCGGTGCTCCAGCCTTGGATCACCTTTGTGCCCTTTCTCTAGATTTGCTTCAAGAGCTCCATGTCCTTCCTGAGTCGGATGCTCCAGAGCTGGACACAGTACTCCAGGTGGTCTTGTACTAAGTCACTTATCCAAACCTCCTACACTGTGTTTCTTAATAATAATATTCTAAAGGATGATGATCACTTCACCAGGACCCAGGGTTCAATAATAATTTTAATCCTAAAATTAGTACTCTAACAGCAGAAGCTTTTACCAAGTAGGGTTACTCTGTTAGTTCAATGAGCAATGCCAAGAACTTCAAGTTTTATAATTAGATCTTGCATGTTCTGTGCACCATTCATTTACAACCTCTTCAAAAAATCAGAAAAAAAAAAAAAAAAAAAAAAGGCAAAAGGCTTACAAATACAAAAAATCAGGAATATGAAGCCACCATTTTTTTTGCAGAAAACTGGAAGGAAAAAAAAAAGAAGAAAAAAAATTAAAAGGCTGTTTAAAACTCAACTATAACTTTCTAATATATTATTCCAAACTTCAGACACTGTAGTGCAATATGGAGAAGAAGGGAAACAGAAGACATTTACTTGAACACTGTTCAACATCATATCACAGAATTGTTCTGGTTGGAAAAGACCTTTAAGATCATTGAGTCCCACCATAACTTAGCTCCACCAACCATTAACCTAACTCTACCAGTTCCAGTGCTTAAAATATGCTCCTAAGCACCACATCTATATGTCTTCTAAACACCTCCAGGGATGGAGATTCAGCCACCTCCTTGGGCAGCCTATTCCACTGCTAGATTACCCTTGCAGTGAAGAAGTTTCTCCTAATAGCTAATCTAAAACTTCCTTGGCGTGACTTGAGCTCATTTCCAGCCTAAGATAAACATTCTAAAACAGAAAAACTGTTTTGTAAAATACTCAGTCTGGCATAGGAGTCAGCAGTCTTTCTGACTCTCCATCACATGCAAAAAAGTTCATACAAGAGATACATATGTGATCTGTATCACATATGTATTTTGGACAGCGAAAAGACAAAGAAGTAGGATAGTTCACAGACACCAAAAGACAGTGGCTTCCAAGCCAATCTTCAGACTAGCACTGCTGAATGAACATGTTTCTCTGATGAAACATTTCAGGTTATCAGCATGTTTCCTGCCCTGGTGATACAAGACTGAGCAGTGCTCCTCTTTAGAATAAATATCCATTGCGCACCTTGTCCATTTTTTTTTAAGTTTAATCACAGCTTTACTTCAGCTTAATTGCCTGTTATTTTAGGAACAGAACTGAGTATCTTATCAGGTATCAGTAACTTATTATAATCCACACTTCAGCCAAATTTCTCAACAAGTATGCATGAATATTGTTTTATAATTGTCACTGTACACTCTAGGTGGATACAAAAATAGGCTAAATATGTATCAGCAGACAAAGCAGTACAGAATAATCCAAGTCATTAACTCTCTGAAGAGAGAGGAAAAAAAAAAAAAAAAGAGGAAAAAAAAAAACAAAACACCTTCCTAAATAGTAATTTCTACAGAGGATCATGGATGTTATGTTTTATACCTAGGAGCACCTTCCACACCAGTATACGATACATGGATGGGAGAGGAAACCTTTGACTAAATGTGCAAAGCTTCTCAATATCTGTAGAGAAATAAAGAGAAGGGAAAAAAAAAAAAACATGGTAAATTTATATATAATTATAAATAGGTTTAAGCCTCTAATCTATCTAAGTATGACAAATCCTTAGCTGGAGATCAAAATCCCCACTTTCAACATATTATCAACAAATACTTCCATCACTTGAGAAGAGAACATGCCCTATAAACTGCAACCATTTTGAAAAAACACATATTAATTGTCTTCATTTCCAATAAAACTACCCTAGGTTTCACCAGAAATAAACTGTACCATTTTTATAGACATTTTGTAAATTGTGTTGCTATGTCAAAACAATTAAGGAATTTGTTAAAGGAACAACATTGATCTTCTGTTTTGCTAGAGATGTGACACTCCTCAGAGACCAACCACAGCTACAAAATCTTCATTGTTTTGAAGTTAGATTGAATTAACAGTATGATATATTTTCAGATGAAAATTGTTTTCATTAACTTTAAGCTTCTTGGGTATACAGAATGAGAGAAGAAAGAAAAGAAACAACCAAGCAGACATATCTTCAACAGTTTTAAAAATCAGATTTTAAAATCTTTGAAACTCAAAGGACTGCTTGTAAGAACTGAAAAATCAGTGGTAAAAAATGCAAAGCTTACATGAGTACTAAGCAAAGCAGCTAAACATTCTCTGTAATTCCCTCCCCAGCCCCAAATCACTGAAGTAATAGAGGAAACAGTGAAATCAACTTGCCCAATCGGTCATCTTTTAACAGAATTTCCAGTGACTTCTTCTCTTCAACTCCACGAAACCCCACTTTTTCATAATACACTGAGCGAAAGTTTCGCTGAGAGTCATCAGCCATCATGGATTCCCTTTGGAGAAACAATAATTCCCCTTAAGTGTTACAATAATGCATTCCTATTATGTTGAAGTAAAATACTATTACAGACTTGATAAAAGTTGACTGCTTACGTCTCTATAGTATCAAAAAACCCTACAGAGTATTAGCATTTTCCAAGGTTTTTTTTCATCCTATGCTAGCACAGACAATGATAAAAATAACTGGATCCAAACAAGGTCTAAAGATGCTCAATTTCCAAACAAAATACAGGGATTTTTAATTTATTTTTTAAAATTTTTATTCCTGGGGTATACTACAGGACTTTTTTCAAAAAGTTTTAAAAATAGAAGCAGGAGATACATTTCAGTCTTGACATGACAGTGACATGACACTTCAAAACCAATATAAAAAATACAAGTAAGAGTCTGATAAAATTTTGGCTACAGAAACTCAAGTACAACTGCTACCCAGAAAGTAAAATCATCAGGATTTATACTCGCCAAAAAAGGTAATCAGCAGCAAAGTCAAGCCAGTGGTGGCCTCAGCAGCACAGAGGTGACAGAAGAAAATAAGGCTAGGTATGTAGGTTTGTTCTTCAGTTGCAGCTTCAAATTAAATGTTCACATGGTTGCCATGTGCTGTATCAGCCACAGATTTGAGTTTGCTATACCAGTGCTAAAAAAAGTCTCCTACCTATACTGGGAAAAATGGTAAATTCAGTGAGTACTTTGTTTCAGAACAAATGTAATTGATATTTCAATTCAGTTCAGCCTTCTAAACATCAATTCTCTGTCTTTGGAGGCTTGCAAATACGAGAAAGTTCTGTTTTGTAACCAAAAGAACTAAAAAGAAACAGCTTTTAAACCTAGTGAAAGCAGGAAAATTTGGAGAAAAATAATTTGAGTAAGAAGCAATGGATGAATTATGCACTGAAAATCTTTTCCAGTTAAATTTTTCTTCTCCTTGCTGAACCAAAGCACACACCAGCAGCAAAGCAGATATTTATACATGTATATTTGCAGATATAAACAAAGGTCACTATTTTGCAAACAACGCCAATATTTAAACGTGTACATCCACTAGGCCTATTTGTGTTTAAAGCAAATTTTTAGCACTTCACATGATGAGGGCCAAGATCAGCCAGTAAAATATAAAGCAGCAAAGGACTGAGTTAATACTGTCTCAGCTTGGTCAACTACTATCTCAAAATCAGAGGAAAACATATTTATATTACTCTCGAGACTGTTATATTTATGTATTCCGCATTTAAGGGTGCAGTGATCAGAGCGTTTATGATTTAAAATGCAACCATAGCTAAAAGCAGGGTTATGATGATAGAGACATTCAACTACATCTAAAATTTTTGAAACCTGAATTTAACATGTGCTATTTAGAAAACATGTAGCCCGGGCCATTTGTGGAAGGCTGACAGTAGAGTCACAGCACAGAAACAGTTTGTATTATCTGAAAAATAACAGCATTAGCTATTAGAAAGGAATGCTATTTTAACAATTTTTAACTATCACTCTACTAGCAGCATTTTTAATTTACTCAGTGGGAAAAGCGAGGAGCATTGTTTCCTCCCTCTGGGTTTAAGCTGTATTTCCATGTTAGAGAAACAACCAACGTTCCAATCTTTACACTTATTATCCATAAACTGGGAAAAGCAAGGGGGCAAACAAACCCCTAGCCAGTCGTTTGGAAGCGCTCTGTATTAAAAAAAAAAAAAAAGAGCACAATTCACTCATCCTGCCTTCAAAGATGAACGCACCCGCAGGGTGCCCTTCCCACCAAGGTCCCGGCCTTTGGGGGGCTGCAACGCTGGCCTTTGTTACACGTTTCCGAAGGAAAAGACGGACACGTTTGGTGGCAGGATCACTGGCAGGATCACTGGCAGGACCACCGGCTCCCCGGCAATGACGACCACCCCTCTCCCCACACACCCCCGCCCGAGCCCCCCGTCCCACGGGCAAGGCAGGGAGAGGCCACCCCTCACCCACCAGCCATCCCTCACACCCTCCTGCCTCCCCACACACACACAGAGACGCGGCGGGCAGAGGGTCCCCACGGCAGCCCCCGCGGGGGACGGAGCGGGCCAGGCCGGGGGGCTTGCGGA
>NW_009953786.1:9405144-9430887 GCF_000747805.2 Chaetura pelagica
GGGGGGGGTGCTTGAGCTGGAATTCCTGCGGGAGGGAACGACACGGGGCCCTGATCCACGGCACGGAGAGCCGGTGAGCGTGCTTGTCAGCCAGGGAAAAACGTCCCAAGTCTTTCGGCTGTGAAGGGCAGCAAAAAAATGACGCTCCCTGCGCAGTGTTGTTTGCTGCCGTCGGTGTTAGGCTTACTAGCACTGCGGCACGTCCGCTGGGACGGCTAAGGGAGGTCTTACTTCCTTAGAAAATAATCTTTAGGAAGCTAGGCGTGTTTTCCAAACCTCCTAAGATACGCTCTCCCACGCGTGAGCCAAGGACTTGATGCTACAGTTCCCACCGCTCAGAGCAGGTAAAGGATCTAGATCTCGCTGGTAGAAGCCAACACTCAAACATCAACCTGTGCTTCCCAAACCATGGTTTTATGCTGATCCCAGGAGCCAACTTGAGGACTTTTCCAGGGTCTGCCCTGCAGCCTCAGTTACTCAGCCATGGACGTTCCTGGGGGGCAGGGGGTGAGCACCAAAGTGCTTTTGTGTATATTTGAGTAAATTTAAGGGAGTGGAACATCTCCCTTATGAGGAAAGGCTGAGGGAGCTGGGTCTCTTTAGCTTGGAGAAAAGGAGACTGAGGGGTGACCTCATCAATGTTTACAAATATGTAAGGGGTGAGTGTCAGGGGGACGGAGTTAGGCTTTTCTCAGTGATGACCAGTGACAGGACAAGGGGTAATGGGTGTAAATTGGAGCATAGGAGGTTCAAGGTGAATATCCGAAAAAATTTTTTTACTGTGAGAGTGACAGAGCCCTGGGACAGGCTGCCCAGGGAGGTTGTGGAGTCTCCCTCACTGGAGACATTCAAAACCCACCTGGATGAGTTCCTGTGTGATGTGCTCTGGGTGACCCTGCTCTGGCAGGGGGGTTGGACTAGATGATCTCTCGAGGTCCCTTCCAACCCCTAAGATTCTATGATTCTATGATTTGATCCATTTTCATCATATGCAGGATCTGCTTACTGCTGCATTATCCCAGCTATGCCCAGCACATGCATTCAGCATATGGAAAACAGAGTAAGTGCACATGAAAACTAACCAGAGAAGACTGCAAATGGTAACTATGAACCAAGCAGAACCATGTATTTGGCAGCACAACTGAAAGGCCAGATCAGACAGGTGGCCATAGAGACCAGCTTAGAAAAGAAACCAGTCTTAGACTTAAAAATAAATACGTCTCTTCGTGGATCTTCAATTCCTTTATGGACTCGACAGCAGCCGTGCAAATGTTGCATAAACAGAATAGAGAGAGAGGAATTCCAAAACAAGAAAGGCCCTGTTCCTTGCAGAAACACTCATAAAACTAGAAATCCTTAAATGGAAGCTGAAAAAGTTTGTTCATGTCACAGGAATCTAGATCTTGCAACAAACAGTAAAATTTAATATCCTTCTAATCATATCCTTCTCTGAAACCTGGGTACAGCAACAAACAGCACCATCCAATATCCTTCTATTGAAACACCGAAAGAAATCCTCAGGTACCAAACAGGACAAAGCAGCTTCCTGCACTGAACAATAGCTACCCTCAATTTGCATTTAAAATTCTCTAATATAAATATGATCTGAGTGTAACTCCCAAAGCAATCAAACCTCTTGTATTTTGGTATTATTTTCCAAGTGAACAGGCAAAAAGCACACACGCAGAGGAGAGGGATGCCACATTCAACCAAAAATTATTGAGCTGACTTGAAAACAAGGGCAATTATGAGGTCACATCAATGGGAATAAAGTGCCTGATTCAATCATGCAGCTATCCAACAATGCCTTGGAAGGGAAAAAATACATTAGGTATTCAAAGGTAAATAGTAAATCATTTTACCTTTACCAGAAATGGAGACAGTCTACATAAAACTTCGTACTTTATAAAGTTTATTTTATTTAGCCATATTAAATCCAAGTCAGTCTGTCTTCAGTTTCCACACACCACTTTGAGTAGATATATAATAATTCCTCACAGAAAGGAGACAGTGGTCCTCCCTGGACAATTACAAGCAGGTGTTTTGTTTTAGATGGGCCTTTCTACAGCAAGACTTCTTCACAAGTTGTTTTTTTTTGTTGTTCTTGTGGGGTGATTTTTTGTTGTTGTTGCTTTGGTTTTTCTTTTTTAAATTGTGAAGTATGAGACCTAGACCTTCTTAGCAAGGATTATAGGCATCACAGGGCCTTGAGTGTATAACATATACATGCTATAATGATGGCTTGAAACACAATGACAGATGAAACCTGCAAAACAGCAAATCTTTCAGTCAGTGATTTTGTCTCCCTGCTTAAGCTATAATCCTGCTAATTAAGGCTTGGGTAGCATTTCACTAACATTTTGTGTGTGTACAAGTATGATAGCTGCACACTCCTCAGAGCACATAGGACCTGATGAAAAAATCCACTGGCCAAGGTGTGTTCATCTCATGTAGCAACCCAAAGGAGGCAGAATCCAATCAGCAAAGAGAGCATCAGAACTGTTTCCAGAGGGAAATCTTCCACTGACTTACACTGACAAACAAAAGTAGGCATATTCAGGAATTACTAAGTTTTGTTCTGCTTCTACTATACAGCTTTTCAGCCGATGGGCTTTGTGCAAAGGATCAAAGCACGAGCAGGCACCAAGAACCAATTACAACTTCAAATTAGCTAGTGAACAGCCCTGCAGAAGAGCACAAAGAGGAAACATAACCTTGCTGGGCCCAGTATACAGGGCAATTCTCCAGCAGCTCCTGCCTGTGTGCAGTGCAGTCAGGCTGCCCACCTCCATCCCACATCAGCCCGAGTGGCAGAAAGAGGGGACATGGTGGCTTCCCAGTGAGCCAGGACCTTCCTTGCTCCCCCAGCCTGCTGCTCTGCAGCCTGTCATGGCAGCAAAGGCCCCCAGCCAGTGAACGCACGAGAGTCCAGCGCAGAGCTACGAAGATGATTAGGGGAGTGGAACATCTCCCTTATGAGGAAAGGCTGAGGGAGCTGGGTCTCTTTAGCTTGGAGAAAAGGAGACTGAGGGGTGACCTCATCAATGTTTACAAATATGTAAGGGGTGAGTGTCAGGGGGACGGAGTTAGGCTTTTCTCCGTGATGACCAGTGATAGGACAAGGGGTAATGGGTGTAAATTGGAGCATAGGAGGTTCAAGGTGAATATCCGAAAAAATTTTTTTACTGTGAGAGTGACAGAGCCCTGGGACAGGCTGCCCAGGGAGGTTGTGGAGTCTCCCTCACTGGAGACATTCAAAACCCACCTGGATGAGTTCCTGTGTGATGTGCTCTAGGTGACCCTGCTCTGGCAGGGGGGTTGGACTAGATGATCTCTCGAGGTCCCTTCCAACCCCTAAGATTCTATGATTCTATGATTTGTATATATTTCCTGACTTTTCAGCACTACTGTCTCATGAAAGCTGTGTAGTTTAGTTTAGTTTGCAACCTGTAAGAGTCTCTCTCCCTTATTCCGTCTCTTCCCTGCCAGGGGTAGGAAGGGGGTTAACGGAGAGCAATCTGTGGTTCATTTAGTTGCCAGCCCAGCATTAAGCCACAACAACTCGGCAGTTGCTCCTACTAGGAGCTGAGTTTCCAGCTCACGGTGCCTTTCCCAGAGCAGAAACTTGAACAAGATCATCTTAAGACCAAGGGTTAGCAACACTTAAGGTCTCAAAACACTAGAGCTCCCCCGAGGCAGCTTCCTGGGTTAAGTTGCCTATTTTCAAACGCGCAGAACATCCCCGTGTTTTAACCTTGTCCCACGCTTTTTGAGCTGCAGCCTTTTGCTGGATGGCAGCGCTTTTGCTGAACCCAGGTTGTACAGGAGCGGTTTTGTTGAGTCAGTGCAAGGCCTAGGAAACACGTCCCTTGAAGTAATTCCCTGCAGCAGCAGGTGGCAGGCTGCTGCCGTTTTTTGCAGTTTGTCCCGCCTTCCCCCTTAAATACGACTTTTATCCATAGAAGGCACTTATCTGTGGATGGTATCTGGTTGGTGCTGTTGCGAGCTAACCAGTGTCACAAGGGGTCAGAAAAACAGCTACTGAAATTCAGTCAAATCTCTATCATTTCGGATTTTGATTATTCATTTTAGGCTTTGTCAAGCATTACTTAGCTGTCGAGGTGCTCTAATGAAAGGCTGAAGATAGCACAATTTGTTTTAGCACTAATTTATACTACAGCAGATTCAGAAATATTTTGAGTACTTGAGCTATTAGGCACTGTGCCATGGATTTGCATTATAGTAATGTTAACAATTATGTCATAGCTAAAGTTCTTAAACAAAATTAATCTGAAATATTTAGCTGCATAAAACTATAGCATAAAAAAACCCTCTACCCTGAAAAGCAATCAGATTAATGCACTTCCGCTTCCTAAGTTTCTAAACCCTACACATAAAAAGCCTCTTAATCAAGTTACTCACACACACAGATTTTCTAACATATAGATAATATGTTACAGTGGGATCCCAACCAAAGCCAATTGTATATATGACTGCTGGCATTATATTTAGGTCAGTGGGAAATCACAGTGTTAGGGGCTGGAAGGGACCTCTGGAGATCATCAAGTCCAACCTCCCTGTCACAGCAGGACCACCACAGAATCTAGGGCAGGTCACACAGAAAGGCATCCAGACAGGTCTTGAAAGTCTCCAGAGGAGGAGACTCCACAACCTCTCTGGGCAGCCTGTTCCAAATGCTCTGTAACCCTCACAAGTAAGGAAGTCTTTCCTCACATTGAGGTGGAACTTCTGTGCTCTAGTTTGCATCTGTTGTCCCTGGTCCTATCACAGGGACAACTGAAAAGAGATTGGCCCTTCCAGCTTGACACCCACCGTTCAGATATTTACATAAATTAATAAGATTCCCTCTCAGTCCTTTCTTCTCTAGACTAAGCAGCCCCAGGTCTCTCAGCCTTTTCTCATAAGACGGGTGTCTTAATCATCCTGGTAGCCTCCTCATAGCTTCTCAAATAAATCCTTGTCTCTCTTGAACTGGGGAGCCCAGAACTGGACACAATACTCCAGGTGTGGCCTCATTAGGGCAGAGGGGGAGGAGACCCTCCCTCGACCTGCTGGACACGCTCTTCTTAATGCACCACAGGATACCACTGGCCTTCTTGGCCACATGGCTGTCCCATGGATAACTTGTTGTCCACCAGAACTCCAAGGTCATTCTCCACAGAGCTGCTTACTAGCAGGTCAACCCCTAACCTGTACTGGTGCATCTTACTATTCCTCCCCCAGGTGTAGGACTCTGCACTTGCGCTTGTTGAACCTCATTAAGTTCCTCTTTGCCCAGCCCTCCAGTCTGTCCAAATCTAATGTTTTTTATTGCAAAAAGTGAACAGCATTATGTCCATGGCCCCTCCTGAAAAGCAATGCCTTTGCTATTAAGGGTGGAATAACTTTATGGACGTGATGTGCTGCTGAGGATTACAGCTCCTGGAAAGTCTTTAGGGTTTCAATCTCACCTGTATGATCTATCAGTGGAATTACAGGTGATTACCAGAAGCACACCTTGGTAAGTGAATTTACCAAAAGCAGGTGAAAATGCAAAGCAGTAGGATGTTGATTTTCTCTCAAGGATGTTACAGGAGACAGTGTCAAAAGCCTTGCTAAGGCCAAGGCAGACTTACACCCACTGCTCTCCGTGCATCTACCCACTCAGTCACACTATTATAGAAGGATATTGGGTTAGTCAAACAGGATTTCCCCTTGGTGAATCCATGCTGGTATATCCATCCTGATGACATTTTTCTCTTCCATGTGCTTAGAGATGACCTCCAAAATGAGCCACTCCATCACTTTTCCAGGGATTGAGGTGAGGCCGACTGGTCTGTAATTTCCTGGATCTTCTTTCTTGCCCTTTTTGAAGGCTGGAGTGACACTGGCTTTCCTCCAGTCCTCAGGCACCTCTCCTGTTTGCCATGGTCTTTCAAAAATTATGGAGAGTGATAGAGCAACAACACCAGCCAGCTCTCTAAGCACACGTGCATCCCACTGGGGACCAGGGATGTGTGTATGTTCAAGACCTCTAACCCAATCCTCACTGTCCAGAGGAGAGTCTGCCTTCCTCCAGGCTTTCTCTGTTACATCCAGTCTGGGATTCATGAGGGCTGGTCTTAGGAGTGAAGACTGAAGCAAAGAAGGTATCCAGTTACTCTGCCTTCTCTGCATCCTCTGTCACCAGGGCTGCCACCTCATTCAGCAGTGGGCCCACATTTTCCCTAGTCTTCCTTTTATTACTGAGGTATTTGAAGAAGCAATGAATTAAATTCATTAAATAATTTAATTTGAGACTTTTCAAAACGTAAATTAAATGAAAAGCCTAGGTTGGGCACGAACTGCTAATGACTACAATGATTATTACTTGGAGACACACAGTGAAGGAAAGATGCCTCACCTACAGCCCTGAAGGCAGCCCTACACAGAGCTGGACTTTCTTACTTTAACATGCTTATTTCTTTATCACTGCCCTTTTACATCTGCCTGCACTGGAAGTGGCTAAATGACTCTACATGCTGTCAATCAGTGTTGCAAAGCACACAGGCGACTCACTGCATAAATATTTCCTTTAGGAAATTTTACATTTCCATAAACCAAATAAGGATCTCATTTTCCTTTGCCTAGGATATAAAGTCTCTTAATTGCTATTGATGGAATCTCTTTCTTGCTACTGTAAATGAAAGCAGATTTCATCATGAATAGCTGCAGATGTCAATCAGCCAAGTGAAGGACTGTGTTTATAATGAAACTGATTGATTAATATATCATTAATCAATAATACCTTCCTAGGCATCTGTCTGAACCTTGATAACCTGAACACTGAATTTTTTAAACTGCAATAACATCAGAAAAGGTAGCAAACACAAAAGATAAACGGGAAACAGGTTTGGAATTGGCTTGGGATTATCTCAGATAGCAAAGCCAAACTAACTAGTACCCTGCTAGCACACTGCATCTCTTATCTGTGACTTGGAGTATCTCTGTGTTTGCATTTTGTATTGATACGTTTATATCACACAAGTGAATTACTCCCTTACGCACAGAGACACCTGAGAAGGAGTCCAAACAACAAAGAACATTGCTAATGTTTTTTATTGCAAAAAGTGAACGGCATTATGTCCATGGCCCTTCCTGAAAAGCAATGCCTTTGCTATTAAGGGTGGAATAACTTTATGGACGTGATGTGCTGCTGAGGATTACAGCTCCTGGAAAGTCTTTAGGGTTTCAATCTCACCTGTATGATCTATCAGTGGAATTACAGGTGATTACCAGAAGCACACTTTGGTAAGTGAATTTACCAAAAGCAGGTGAAAATGCAAAGCAGTAGGATGTTGATTTTACACAGCATGGAGAGCAGTATTTGCATGGTATTATAACACATGTTGTAACATACAAAAAATACGTGTGGTTTTCAGGTGGTTTTCATCTGCTCTGTAACGACTAAGATGTACTTAATATTTTTTGTAAAGACACTTGTCTAGTAATATCTTCACAGCATATCAAAACCAGCGTATACTTTAACCCTGCTAATGCACTGTCCTTTGTTCCTATCACAATACAAAGTGATTGATGTTCAGGAAAGGAGTTACAAGTTTGGTCATTTCAGCTTTTTCTAAGATACCATCTCCTGTTTTTTCCAAATCATGAATAGTTCCAGATGGTGAGTAGGGCTGTGTTAATGGAAAGGACAATTTATTTCTACATTCACATAACCTTCTCATTATTAATATCAATGGATCTAGAAAAGCTTGGCCCCATTTCCTGGCCAAAACAGCATCATTCTGCTGTTTACATTCTACCTGAGAGAAGAATGCAAGTGTTGCAGCTATAAATGTTCACAACTTAATCTCTTGTTGAAGTGAGATGGAAAAAAAATAACACTCTAGGGTAATAAAAATATTGTAGAACTGTTTGGCAGCAAAAGGGAATTCAGTCTTTTATTTTAGCATGGCAGCAGAACAGGCAGGTCTGTCTCCAAGCAAACCAAACACTGTCTCTGTAATCATAAATACGCATCATCAGATGACAGCAAGGAAAAGGCTCATGGAGCTGAAAACAGGACAAGGAGCAGCTGATCTTTGAAAGCTGAGTTCGGATGTGTCCTACTTCTCTGTTTTCTCACCCTGCTAGAGAATAGGAGCAGAGGTGACATGGGTTTGTCTACAGAAACCACAAGGCAAGTATGAAGAAAATAACAAATTGCAGTTGCTTGCTCCAAACATAAAGAAAATAGGGTTTGTTTTAAGGTTATGTTAGTGATTTTTCATTATAATGTCTTCTGGGTTTTAGTCATAATTTCAATTTGTTGCTTAACCTCTGATATAAACTCTGCCTGCCCTAATTACTCTTCTACCAACCTGATTAGTAGCTGCATTAAGGATAAGATTGATGGTTTTGTCTGAAAAAGGGTTGTGAGTTTTTAAATAGCACCAAAAACATGTTTCGTGCTGTCAGTGAGCATGGCGCATTTGGGGCATGACACAATAATTAATATATAGTCCCAAATAATCTTATCTCAGTTTTGTTACTCCTTAATTGAGAAGTGACAAGGAGGTGACAATGAGAAAAAGACTGGTCAGTTTAGGAATAGTGGGAAAGTTAAATTGTATACCTTGATATGTAGAAAACTGTCTGGATGGCTGGGCCTACAGAGTGGGGGTGAATGGAGTTGCAGATGACACCAAGCTAGGTGGGAGTGTTGATCTGCCTAAGGGCAGGAAGGCTCTGCAGAGGGACCTGGACAGGCTGGATCAACGGGCTGAGGCCAATTGCATGAGATTAAACAAGGCCAAGTGCTGGGTTCTGCCCTTAGGTCACAACAACCCCAGGCAACACAACTGTTTTGGGGAAGAGTGGCTGGAAAGCTGCCCAAAGGAAAAGGACCTGGGGGTGTTGGTCAACAGCTGGCTGAACATGAGCCAGCAGTGTGCCCAGGTGGCCAAGAAGGCCAACAGCATCCTGGCCTGCTTCAGGAATAGTGTGACAAGCAGGACGAGGGAAGTGATTGTTCCCCTGTACTTGGCACTGGTGAGGCCACACCTTGAGTCCTGTGTGCAGCTCTGGGCCCCTCACTACAAGGACGCTGAGGTGCTGGAGCATATCCAGAGAAGGGCAATGAAGCCCTTGAAGAGTCTGGAGAAAAATCTTGTGAGGAGAGGCTGAGGGAACGGGGGTTGTTTAGCCTCAAGAAAAGGAGGCTGAGGGTAGACATTACTGCTCTCTACAACTACCTGAAAAGAGGTTGTAGCAAGGTGGGGGTCAGTCTCTTTTTCCAAGCAACAAGCAATAGAAGAACAAATGGCTTCAAGTTGCACTAGAGGAGATTTAGATTGGGTGGTAATCTCACCCAGTGGCTTCACTGAGACCACTAAGTTATGGGTGAAAGCATCGGACCCAACCAAGCACTTATACCTCCAAAGAATAATTTGTCACTTAATCACCTCATTTCAGAAAGACTGCCTACCCAGGGGGAGGGGAGCCTTGTACACAAGCAGGCTTTTGATCTCAATGGAGCTCAGAGGGCTTTGCTGGCACATTCATTTAAGGGATTGAGCAGCAACTACTTAATGACTGTAAGTTATATCAGTCATGTTTTGGAGGCTTGTTCTAATACATGAAGACAAGCTGTTAAACTGTAATGGTGGACTGATCTTTATTTTGTGGTAGGACAAAGTAGCCTCCACCTCTCTCCTGCTTGTGATTTTCTGACAGCCTTCTAGGTCTGCATTCACAGAGTTGTCAAAGGTAGTGGCAATGACCTGCTTTCTGGTTGTTGCTGTACAGAATAATGAAAGCTGTAAAAATCACAAAACATTTTATCCCATACATTTCTAAATTACACAAGGATTATTATAATCTGCCTCTCCAGGTAATGATTTGCAGCCATTATCATTGAGAACTTGCTGGTGTGAACTGGACCAGAAATCCTTGCCAAACTGATCAGTTGAACTACAGGCTGCAGGCAAATACACTCATCTAATATCCTCTCTTGAAACACACAACAGAACAGCAGTTTTGTGCTGACTTGGGTTTTTTCAGGCTGATTGGTTATTTTAGTGATTTTCTGGTCAGGACATAGATCTGATGCTAATTTTATCAGCTTGGTTTTTAAATCAATGCATGGAGAGTGCAGTGTCTCTCACCTTCCCCTCCACAGATGAAATTCCACAAAAAACTTAGAGAAAGCTGTTGGTACTGGCTTTAGTGGTGCTAGCACTTTTCTAAATGGATGAATTTGAATTTAGACTGTGCAGACAACACTGGCTCATTGGGCATTCACATACCACAGCAGCATTAATTATATATGACTACTTATATTAATTACAATTAGTAATAATTATATTTGGCTTAAGAACTATTTAAAGGCAACTAGAATTTAAAGCAGCAGGATTTAGTATCTGGCTGTCCTGGACTTGCTCTGCATGGCCTTGGGCAGCATGGTTTGCCATTCTGTCTCTAGTTTTCCAGAAAGACAAGGTGAAGGTAATGGTATGTACTTCCTTTGTACAGCAAATGCGATACTGTTATAAACAGAAATATATATATATAAAAATCAAAATAACAGCATGTAATTTCAAATCTTCCAGCACTGCAGTTTTGAAATGCTTTTTCAAATGCTAAATAAATGTTCTGGTTTGGTTGTTTTTTTGGTAGCGGGGGAAGGGCCACAGGAGTGGCTCTCCTAAGAAGCTGAGAGCTCCCCCTGCTCCAAAACCCAGACAAAAGCCATCAGAGAGACAAGAGAGGTGCCTCAGAGATTAACATACGAAAGAACTGAGGTAACACCTGAGCATAGAAGGACATAGGGGAGAAGAGCTGTGCTGGAGGAGAAGAGCGGAGCTCGTAGTTGGTGAGGACAAAGGGGCAGAAGGTGCCCCAGCAGAAGTTTCCCTGCAGCCCATGGCGAGATGGCAGCTGTGCCCCTGCACTCGTGGAGGAACGTGGTGGGACATTCCCTGAAGGTGCCAGGAGGGGGGAACTTGGCCACTGGACTGGGATTTTGTGGCCAGTGCATTTGCTGCCAGTGGGCTCTGATTGTGCAGCTGTGGAAGGCCCCGGGCCAGGGGAGGGGGCTGTTGGAGGCAGGGCAGGACTGTAAGGAATCCTTCTTCCTGAGGAGGCAGGAGCAGCAGGAACCCCCAGCCTGTGAACTGACTCCAAACCCCATCCCCTGTCCCCCTGTGCCGCTGGGGGGAAGGAGGGAGAGAAACCGGGAACAAAGGGATTGGGGCCTGGGAAGAAGGGAGGGGTGGGGTAACATCTGCAAGCCCTGCTCTGGGTGTGTCTGTGTCCTGGGGGGGTGTGATTAATGTGAAATTAAATTACTATTCTTTCCCCAAGTTGAGTCTGTTTTGCCCGGGACCTTAATCAGTGAAGAATCCTCCTTGTCCTTTGTCTCCACCCGTGAGCTTTGTCCTCCCCATCCCGGAGTGAGAGTGTTTGGGGGGGAGCTGAGTGAGCGCTGAGTGAGCGGCCACGGGGGAAGGGACCTCTTGTCGTGTGGGGCCCAAACCACGACAATAGTTCAGATCACTCAGTCCATAAAAGGAGAACAATCCTACCAAAAATTGAAAAATTGCTTTAAGAAAAGACTAGTCAGAAGCTGCAAGCAAATAAAAATACTTTAAAATTTAACTATTTGAAAGAGTATTTCCAAGTAAATGGAAATTCCATAAAGACATGATGACCTTGTAACTGATCTGGAACAAGAAATGTCTATCATCTTAGATGGGGTCTCTCTTGACAGTGACATTTTGAGTGATGGGTTCAGTCACTGGGAGAGGGCAAATCTAAAAATCCAAGTAGAAAACTCAGAGAAAAGGGAAATTCAATAGAGAGTTATCTCACCAACTTACCCTCTGCCTCCACGTTGCCAGCTGTGAAAGGGGAATAATCACAACAGCTCATTTTGGGGGGATTTATAAATCTTTATAACGCACTTCATACGGGTGAAGCAGTACAAAGTTTGCTAAATGTGGGTGGGTAGCTGTGAGCTTTGTCTAATCATAGAATCATAGCATGTCTTGGGTTGGAAGGGACCTCTAAAGGTCATCTAGTCCAGCCCCCCTACAATAAGCAGGGACATCTCACACTAGAACAGATTGCTCAGAGCTCCATCAAGCCTGACCTTGAATGTCTCCAGGGATGGGTCCCCCACCACCTCTCTAGGCAACCCATTCTAGTGATCCACCATCCTCATTGTAAAGGACTTTTTCCTAATTTCCAGCCTAAATCTACCCTTCTCTAGCTTGAAACCATTACCCCTTGTCCTATTGTTACATGCCCTTGTGAACAGGTCTTCCACAGGCTTCTTATAGGCTCCTTTCAGGTATGGGAAGGTTGCTATCAGGTCCCCCCAGAGTCTTCTCTTCTTCAGGCTGAACAACCCCAGCTCCCTCAGCCTGTCTTCATAAAAGAGGTGCTCCTGCCCTCGGATCATTTCCATTGCCCTCCTCTGGACATGCTCCAACAGGTCCATGTCCTTCTTGTGTTGGGGGCTCCAGAACTGGATGCAGTACTCCGGGTGAGATCTCACCAGAGCAGGGTAGAGGGGCAGAACCACCTCTCTCCATCTGCTGGCCACAATTCTTTTGATGCAGCCCAGGATGCAGTTGGCCTTCTGGGCTGCAGCTGCACATCGGTGGCTCGTGTCCAGATTTTTATTCCACTAGTACCCCCAGGTCTTTTTCCACAGGGCAGCTCTCTAGCATGTCTTCCCCCAGCCTGTACAGATAGCTCTGGTTGCCCTGGCCCAGGTGCAGGACCCTGCACTCAGCCTTGTTGAACCTCATGAGGTTCACCTGGGCCCACTTCTCTAGCTTGTCCAGGTCCCTCTGGATGGCATCCTGTCCCTCTGGCATATTGACTGCACCACCCAGCTTGGTGTCATCAGCAAACTTGCTGAGGATGCTCTCAATGCCACTGTCAATATAATTAATGAAGATATTGAACAACACTGGTCCCAGCATGGACCCCTGAGGGACACCACTTGTCACTGTTTTCCGTCTGGATATCGAGCCATTGACCACTACCCTCTGGATGTGACATCCAGCCAGTTCCTTATTCACTGAACAGTCCACCCATCAAACGCATATCTCTTCAACTTAGAGAGAAGGATGTTGTGGGGGACTGTGTCAAAGGCCTTGCAGAAGTCCAGATAGAGGACATCCATAGGTCTTCCCTTGCGCACTGATGTAGTTACTCCGTTGTAGAAAGCCACTAGGCTGGTCAGGCAGGATTTGCCCCTAGTAATCAGCAAGTGACTCAGTCCCTCCTTCTCCATAGAGGCCCTGTGCCTGCTGTAGGCCTAGACAACAGGAATTACTCCCAGCTAGCAAGGTCAGTGGCTGAAAGGGCAGAGTGTCCCCCAGGATGTTGTTTCTGCTGTCATAGCACTGCAAGCCAAAAGCATTGAAGTGTGAAAGGGAAAAAAGTCCATTTTAACAAAAAATGTTGTGCTGAAACAATTCAGCACAGTTTATACTCACACTGGGACAGAAAGAGACACATTTTTTAAGACACTAGTTTTTCAATACCAATATCCTTCTACTCTGCCAATCAGTCCTCAACTCTCAGTTCCATCCATAGCAGCAGATGAAGTGCCCAGGACCACCCTTTGCCACTAAGACCAATTGGCACAGAATGGCCATGGCCCTATTAATTTCATAATCCGTGAAAGAGAGTGGTTACAAGCAGCTTGCTTAGTGGGAATAGTCTCTGCTGCATGCTGACTTCCTAACTGTGCCACAGAAATGATAGAGAGGAATATGTTGATATAAGCCAAAAATCATGTTTGGGACTTTTCTGTCAGCTTAACAGGAGAAATTGTCAGCACCTAGGGGCACTCCTGGTTCTTGTGAATCTGCTCGTTATTCTGGTCCTGATTTTCACTCTCTGATTATTTTCCTTCTTGAGCTGGACAGCTTCTCACATTAGTGGTATAAATCCTCTTTTAATCACAAATACTTGCAGAAGATACAACACCTAGCACCACTGAAAAGAACTTAAAAAACACAAAATCTAACAATTTAGGGGAAAAAGCCTAAGAACATGTGTTTTGCTACAAGGCAAGCTCCATTTCCAACTATTTCTGCCTTCTCAAAGTGTGAAATGCAAGTCTGAGATTTTCCAGGTTTGGCTGAAATGCTGTGAAAAACTTATTTGCCCAAGTGACAAAGCTGGTTACATTCAGAGGCTGTCATCATTGCCTGGATGGGATATGACAATTTCTGTAAAGGTCTTTAGTCTACAAGGTGTGATTAACTGCAAAAGGCAGAGTTATTAAAACAGATTGGAGCAGACTCTGAAAGGCTTCTTTGAGAATCTATCTATCTATCTATATATGTCACGTCCATGCCTGGAGGAGGGGGCCCCCAGTTTCTTAAACATTTGCTTGCTTGTATACCCTTTTGTATGGAAATACAGAACTTAAAATACTTTTCCTCTATCCATTCCCTTTCGGTCCTCTTTGTATTTGTGCAGTTACTCTACCAACTCTTTGATGTGATGAAAAAAGCACATTTCTGGCAGTCAGCAGACCTGGTTTCTATTTACATTCTGCTATTAAAGTGATCTGGCATAAATTGCTGTCGACAGTGACTCAGATCAGGGAACTGATCTGCCTGAAAACCGACCTAGTAAAAAAACAGTGTTGTTAATTTTCAGCTAAATCCATGATCATGTTACTCAGGTGGCTGCACACATGCTCCCCAGTGCCAGTACCTGGGGAAGGCAGGAACAAGAAGCTGGGGACAAGAGTAGGGACTGGTGATACGTGCTTGTCAACAGCCCTGCCCCATCCCTCAGCAATGGCTCAGGGAGCTGCAATTATTCATTTTAAAGCAAAGACGAGGTGCCACATCAAGGTTTGGGGTGCTAAATACTCCAGATGGAGCACTCCCAAGTAGAAAATATATTTTAAAAGGCAACGTATGCAGGAGATGGGTATTAGCTGGTACTAGGCTAGTGCTGTGGGACAGGTGACAGGTCTGGTGACTCCCAGGGCTGCCTGCTGGGGACGCGTGATGGAAATTTCCTCCTTCCATGCAGTGTGATGGCTGCAGCAGTGACCAGCATGTGGGCTGGCCAAGCAAGAGGCACCTGGGTGCTACTGGGCTGCAGTGGCCATTCCCCCAGCCTCCAGCCCCAGGAAAGGCTGCTCATGGAAGAGGCACACTGTCTCACCCTTATTTGAGCTGCTCTGGAGCATTCTATGGGGCAGAAAGCCCTGTTCTGTTCTCACGTATGGCCACTGAAATGCGAGCTTTCTGCTGGCACTGCAGCCACACAAAGAGCTCTGCAGCTTTCCAACACCTGACAGCAATCAGTAACAAAGGCATTAAGTGCATCTTCTCTTGGACACAGCAGCACTTCTTAATAACCCCTGCCCCAGCAAGCTCTTAATTCCTGAAGAGAACAATGCAATGCATGTAACATTCTTCTGATTAATATTTATGGCTACAAGCCATCCATTGTTTTTACTACATAGCTGCTAGTCAGTAGGGGTTCCAGAAAACAGCAGAACAAGCCAGGAGAGCTGTGGAAGCCTTGGTTCCTCAAAAATGATGAAAAATGGCAAGAGGTTTTCCCCCTTACCTGCATTTTAGCAGTTTGTTTGGGGTTCACAAATCTACACTTAAGTGGCTCACTGTGCTGACCCATGTTTGAAAATGTTCACCTTAGCATTTATGTAGCCTCATTAATGTGGAATGGTTATACTCACTCTTGCACTTACCTATAGTTATATACTGTGTGCTGTTAACTGTGTGCTAATAATCCCACTATCACTGACAGTCTTTTGCAGTAATTGCTCCCCTAGGTGCTGTTTTCCAAAGATTTTTGTTTTAACCTTTGAAATGGAACTAAGTCTCGTTTTACTATGAAGTTGATGGGAAAGGATATACCATAAAAGTTGGCCCTTTTTTATTTCAGTGCCTAATTGATTAGCTGGACACAGTGATCTGGAAACCTGAGCAAGATTATACTACGTTTACTCATGAGGGCAAGGCAAACACTAAAATGTAATTCCTGAAGACCTGGGCACTGATTCTTCCTTGCTTTGTTCTTTTCTCCTCTTCAGTCTAAGAAAATAATGTGTATTAAAACTGATAAAAATGTATTTTATGTGTATATAAACATTGGTAATCTTCAAAGTATTGTAACTGCAATGATAAGGAGAAATCACTAACATGATGAATTTCTAAGATGAAGTAAATGCTATACTCACTCTCTAAATATATATATATGTACACACACACACAAAAATACACTGTTCAGTTTACAGGATAGTGTGATCTGAGGGGGTGTGCATTGTAAGTGAGGATGATTTCCCATGCCCTCACAGATTTGTCTCTCTAATTTGCTGTACCTTCATAGTGCCTAGGAAATGAGTGAGCACTGACATGAGTAGAATCCAACATCTTTCTGTGTGCCCTGCTGTAAAACAGAAAAAGCAGCTTAGGAAATGTTCTATCCTTTTTACAAATCCATCCCGGAGGCAATAAATCTTTCCTCAGAGGCTAGATTTTCCCACTGATTTGTACTATTTTCTGCTTCATACTCAAGTGAGGTTTTCTCCAACATCAGAGGGGCTGGAGTAGCAAGCTCCTTATTAGGTTGATAAGACACCCACACACAAGGGAGAAAAGGAGCACTGGGGTAAAAGGAAAGACTTGACTGCTCCTGGTGGATGGGAGCAAGGATTGTGTAGGCATGAGGAAATCACTGGAGGGAGCTGAGGACTGTGAGGGCACAGGCATGCTAGGACACTGATGGGGAGGTAGGAGGAGGATCTCTAGGCTGTGCTGGAGAAAGGAGGAGAGGAAGGAAGTCCAGGAGAAAGGATCTGCAGGCTGTGCTCAGCAGGGATGTCCAATGCCCCCATTTTGCTATGCCACTGGACATACATCCTTTGGCACTAAAACCAACCATCTCCTCAGGACATATCACTCTGGCAGGTGTTTGTTCAGTCTTTGTCATAACATTAAACCTTCAAACAGCTTAGTGTGTTCAACCTTCTCCTTTTCTCTCCCTCCATCACAACCCATGCCCTAGAGCACAAAGCCCATCTATGTTACTCTGCTATGTTGAATGTTATAGGCAGGCCAGAAACCAGGCAAAGGTGATGATTGTTACCTCCAAAAATACAAGTGTGGGGAAAAACGACAGACAGCTGAGATCACATCCTTTTACATCTTTATTTGCCAGTTAAGATCCTTTTTTCTCCATCAATCCAAATATGCAGAACAGCAGGAAACCATGTTTTAAGCAGCACATACCAGTTGGCTGAGAATAAGCTAACTACATTCCCCAAGCAATGTAAAAGTAACAATGCACATCATCTTCCAGAAGAAGAAACAAACAGATATTGCAGCCGAGAGGCACAGCAGGCAGCTTCCATACAAAGTAGTTTGGCTATTTAAAATGCTAGAACCAGTCCTTGCCCATTTCTCCAACCCCACCCCCCATCCCCAAAAGTCCTACTATAATTTAAACACTTTTTTTTTTTTTTGCTATCTACATAATATATAAAATATAAACTCTGTTTACTTATAACACTTACTTTTCTTGATAAATAGCTCTTTAAAAGATCTACTGTACATATGTCCATGCGTTGACATTATATATATATAGCATTTATATATATGTAGGTGTGTCTGAAAGACAATAAATATATACGTAATATTGACACAGCAACAAACTGAACATAATCTCATTTTCAAAATCAAATAAAAGTAGTACAGAGAGAAACACTGAGTGTTGCTTGTCAAGCACGGCACAGCAGGGAGCTCTGCTTCCTGCCCTGGCTGGCCATGCCACAGCCATGGCCAGTTGTGGTGTTAACATTTTGTTTAATGAATCTGTTCAAAGTTACTTCAAGTTGCAGGTTTGCCACCCTGTATGCCATGTGTCACACAGACTGAGCGTCAGCTCAGTGGGAAACAAGGGAGCCACGCCTTGTGGCTTGCAATGGAATGAGAAACAGGGGAGTGAAGAGAATCTGATGGCTGGGGTAAAAAGAAAAAGGAAGCAATGGACAGCACGTGGCTTGCAAGGCCATAAATAAGCATGGTAAACAAGTTAATACAGTTAAGTGCTTTTAAAGACGATGGCTGGCACTGCTGCAAAAAGTATCTTCATTATCTGTTGCCAACTCCGTGTAATGAACCAGTTTTCCCACTGCCACAAGGAGACACAAATGAAACCCAGATGGCCAAATTCAGATGCTAGGAATGGGGTCACTGCATGACACTGCGAGGCTGCAGAGCCAAATCTGCCCAAGGGCAGCTGAATTCACTGATTGGCCTTAACCTACTGGGTGGGATTTTTTCAAGTATGAACTTCAGAAACAAATAAACGAACCCCACAACCAAACAGTTAATTTCACACATGCCAAAACACAATAAAAGATGCATTTAAAAACAAAACAAAACAATCAACTTTTCATTTCAAAACAGCATTATTTAAAAGTGGAACTTAATCCCAAAGGAATAAATGTAAATTACCTTCCACAAACATGTTTCGCATTCAGTTTTGGATTGACCATAGGCATTTTGCTTATTCAGTTGATTGAAAATGCTGAATAAAAGCAGTTTGACCTAAGCTTATACCCTTCATTCCCAAACCCCAAGGCTTTGATTTGGCAGCTTCAAAAAAGTCATTGCTTGCCTGGGCTCTGGCTTGATACACTCACTAAGTCATGAGGTTATGACGTCGGTTCATGAATGCAGCATTATGTGTAGTCCCATCTACTTAAAATTTCTTCTTTTCATGAGCAAATGGAAGTGAGCAGTTATTGTTAAAGGGCAGATAGTTTTTATTGGACAGAATTCATCCAGCAGCTCAAGAGAGAGGAAATTTTAAAGCAGATAAGACTGCCAATTATTATTCAGTCATATTTCATCTCTAAAAGCTACAAACTTTGCTCTCCACAAGTAACAACTTCAACAACAAGAAGAAACTGCTGTCCTGAATAATCCTGCCATTTCACAACTAGTCCTAGATACCCAGGGAGCACAGCAGAGTTCAAACACTCCAGTGTTGAGTTTCATACGTACTTGGAGAGTACATCACTGGACCACTGGAACATCACACCAACATGGTGAGTATGTGGATGAAGCCCAAAGTCCACTGGGTGCTTTTAAACACTTGTAAATACAAAACTCGACAGTGAAAAGACTTCATAATTTGTGGAATTTTGTAATGAAGGCAATACATAATAGTAAGATCTAAAATTTCCAAGCAATGAGAAATTCTGTCATTAGTACTTTCTGAATCTCTGCAAAGACACCATCAAGATACTATGTTTACCTTAACCCATTAAATAAAATCTGTGCTTTGTTGGGTTTTTTTGCTGGGGTCTTGGTTTTTTGGTAGATAAAAAATTTTAAATTGTCTGGGTCTTTTCAACATTTGTACGGAAACAGAAATAAACCAGGTAACAGAGGAAGTGAATTGTCCTTGCTCTGCGACCACAGGCAGCAGAAAAGCCTCCTTTTTGAATGGCTGAACTTCCAGGACAGCTCTTCACTTGTACAGTCACTGATTCAAAAACTATCCGAAAGAAGGAAACACCAAGTACCAAGCGGAAGGTGCCTCTGATTGCCCGGTGTTGGCTGGGCAGAAATTTCTCATGCTTTCAGCCAAAGCAAAGGATGAACTCAGCAGCAGCTCATCCTGAGCCTAACCTTGCCTATGCATGCCCTGATTCTCTGCTGCATGGGTAAAGACATACCACCTCTACTTGGTATTTTCTAACTACACAGCTAAAGTACTATTAATTTAACACATGCATGCTATTAGATATAGGAAACCCTAAGTTCCTGCAGAATTCTTATGCCTCCACACAGGACTTCAGTGAGTTCAGCACTGAGGATGTACACAGATCTAGCAGGAGTACAGGAAGGATGCTTCTTTCCCAAGGGCAGGGTCCCATCTCAGGCTCCCAAACACAAAGGTGGCAGAAAGCTGCTGGTGTCACCCTCAGGAGGTGCAGCCCTCACCAGCATATTCTCCCTGTTGGCACAGGCATATGGGTACCAGACTGCAGACACACCCTCCTGTCACTCCCAGCTGCAGCCACCACTCTCCCTTTGGGCACGTGGAAGGATTTCAGTTGTGCCCTGCTGTTGCACAGTGTAGGGTTGCCCTACCCCTGGTGTGGGCCCCAGTGCAATTTCCCATGGGAAATAAGACACTGTCTCTCAGCTGAGCATCCCAGCATAGGAACAGACCACTGCAGAGCAGCAAAGCATTTCACCTGGGCTCACCCTTTGATTCTTGTCTTTGGCAACAGACCATAACGTTCAGTATCCTACGTGCACAGGTTGATGGCAAAGGAAAGAGCCCCTCCAAAAGCAGCCCTGGGAAAGAGGAATGAACATTTCTTACCTAGTGTATGAACAAGCTCATTTGGGGGTTACTGTAAATTCCAGCAGTAGCCTCAGTTTGGCTATTAAGCTTCACTATTTCTAGCAGCATTCACCTCAAACCTTGTGGCACAGCTTTAAAGAAAAGTACTAAAAGTGCAATTCCAAATATGTTTCCCAGTGTGGTACCGATTTGGAGTTCAATCAAGTTAATCTCTGCTATCTAGTGCCCAAGTTCTTAAAGCCAGCAGGGATTCTCAGCAACCTGATCTAGTGGGAGGTGTCCCTGCCCATGCAGATGCGTTGGATCTAGATGACCTTTAAGGTCCTTTCCAACCCAAACCATTCTATGATTCTATGAATTCCAGAAGCTACTGAGCACAATTCAATGTACTTTCGACTGCACCCAAAGAGCAGAGGGCTTGATGCTGCCAAGAAATGTGCCAGACTGTAAATTACCTATTTATCAGAAGAGTAATACATATTATATAAATAAACCAAAGTCCTTCCTCCTCGAAGACAGATGGAAGTTTAGTATCTTTACACTTGACAATACAGCACCTTCACCTCCTAGAGAATGGAAAAACTGTCATACAATCCTGAATGTATGTGGTTACTGCTGCCATCCCAGTTAGGTAACAACTTCACCTACATCTAGTGCAAGATCTCTCTTGCTGTCAGCAGAGGAGGTCCCACCCTGCCCATGCTCATTCTGGCTGTCTCTCTGGGGCCAGCACTGTGGTCACACAAGCTGTATGGGATTCAACACATTTGCAAGCCAGTACTAACTAATACTAGCATTAGATGGCCACGTAACCAACACGTTACATTTTTTTTATCTGTGAAGCAGCACTATCTGCATCAGTAAGTCTGCAGAGACGATGGATGATGCCTGTCACCTAAACCTTTGGATCCAGAACAGAAAGGTTGAGCTCAGTAATACTATCGTTATACACTGTGTCTCGCCTGAGGACTGTTCACTGCCAGGGTGGGGAACAGGACTCCAGCGTCTCTTCTTCCAGCTGCCATCACAAAACCCAGAAAGACACAAAACAAACCAAACAAGGAAAAGGAGAGTGAGAGGCGGGGGGGGGGGAAAGAAACATACTACAGATAGGAAAAACTGTCAACATTTGTGAACCAAAACAAGGTGCAAAGACATGAATAGCAATTCCAGCACAACTGCCAAACCACTAAGAAGCAAGAGTCACAAACAATTTTGGTCCATTTTTAGCTCTAGTTTTGGATTATGTTTAACTAGTTAATTATCCACCAAGCTTGCATTCATGGCTTGAACTAGCCACTATTTTAAATAAATGGCTTTTGCCTTACTATATGAAAATTTTCTTGATCCCCTTGGGGCTAATTGCATTTTTCAGAAGAGTGAGAGAGAGATTATTTCTTGATCAAATTTTCTCCCCTGTATTTCTCTGTGTATTTTTCAGGGTAAGAACCAGATAGCATGGTATACCATGACAATTATAATGGGAAATTCCTCATACTACCTCAAGAGTTCTCAAAGAAATCCATTTTTAGAAAAAAACAGCCAAGCTTGTCAAGGGCTGCTTCCAAAAAGGAACGATGAAAGCTTGCCTGAGGTCTCAGCAGAAGCAGACAGCTCCAGAGACAGTTGCTAGCACTGATTGAACAACATGGATACAAACAATTCTCCATTTGGGTGTGGTTGTGCAGTATTACATTATTCCTTCATCAGTCACACTATTACACTTTGGGGAATATTTCATGAGAAGTCACACATATGTTCTTCAAATTTTAAACACATATTAATAATTTTTGGGTGGAAGTCAAGTTTCCTAAACTTAGCCATCTAAAAATTTAGAAGCCAAGATCCTCTGCAAAGGAGGAGGACAGGAATTTCCAATGGGCACCTCTTTCTATATTAGTCTTGGAATTAACTGAGTCAGCCTTTGGAGAGGTCTCTCTATATTGACTACTGTGTCCTCTCACAGCCAATCAGGGCAAGGCACCCGACTTCCAGTTGGCAAAAGTCAGATGAGATGAACCAAACCATTGGTGCCCTCCTGTTCAAAAAACATGAAGCTCTAAAACTGGGCATAGGACAGGCAGGAGCATACAGCAATCAGATAGAGTCATTTGTAGGAGGAGCCCTAGAGAAAGCCTTAGTTCTCCTAAAAATAGCAAAACTGCAAGTGCTTTTTTTTAAAAAAAAAGGAAATTATTCTGACAGTTCTCTTTCTAACCTAAAATGGCAACACTAGTGCCTTGAGAAAGTGGGTCATATTTTCTCTTTACTGCTCATCCAAATGTTCTGTTTTTTCTTTTAGTCAAAATTAACAAAAAACCCTCAAGGTTTTCTCAAGATTAATATAATTTAGTGCTATATGCTTGTGTTCTACTTTGGTCCTATCTGAGGACCTAGCTCTGTAAACACTGAAGCACTGGAGCAGCTTTATGCAGAAAAGAAGTATCCCTGTTTACTGCAATAACTCATGTGCCTTTCACCATGTTCTTTCAAGAATATATTCTTGAAAGAATTTATTGTTTCAAGACTGCAATCTAAAATATTAAAAAGAAGAATATGACAAACATATCAAAAGAGTTTGTCCACCCTTGCACTAATGACAGGGAATAATTACTACAGTACCAGCAGCTGGCCACTTTAAGGAGGTGAAGAGGTGGGGATTTGTGTAATTTTTTTCCCTGGAAACAAACAGGAAAATTTCTCATCCCTTTTGGTTTTCACTCACACTCACCACTTGGTAGAGATTAAAGCCTCTGGGTTGACCTATATGAAATTAATCCTCAGTGTGCAGCTCTCAAGTGTGAGTTCACAAAAGTTTAAAAGACCATCTATCTAAGCATCATATGGTTTCAGGTTGGATCTCTACCATTTCCCACCTAAAACCAAAAATGCACGATGAATTCACTCAAAAATCAGCCCCAGACCCAGGAAATAGTGTGTAAACCTTCGTAAGAGTAGCCTGAGTTCAGCTGTATAATAAAACCCACTATCAGTACTATGTCATGCCACCTGCCATCCAAGAAGGTTTTGCACAACCTATTTTAATCAGCAAATCTGTGCAGTAAACACTGAGGCTTACTGGAACCTCACAGAAGAGCCTCCCTCCATCAATACTGGGACATATATACTGTGGTTGAGGACTGCTTTGTTTTAGAAGCCACACGTTTTCCTACTTAATTGTGCTTTAAATAAAACAAAACAAAACATAACAAAGAAACACAAGTAGCTAAACCAACACAGAGAAGCTCCTAACAAGCTCCATGAAAAGTGAGCTGCCGACTTTCCATCTCACACGACAGTTTCACACCAGGTCCTGTCATTCTGTGTGTTGGTTTCAGGTGTAGTACTACAGCATGGTGGTGTCAGCTGTCATGGCAGGAACCGTTCATGTCAGACACTACAGAAAATTTAATGACATGACAGTACCTTCACAGCCCTCTGGTAGGTAAGGAAAATCTAAAAGGATCTTCCCAACCTTTCACAGTAAACAAAATTGGATAATCTAAAGCACCTGCAAGCAGGAGTCCATGATATATCTTTCCAATCAGCCAGCTAATACTGTTATCAAAACAGTTATGTCAGCTCTTAAGCAGACTGTCTGTTTTGGGCGTTTCTAAGGACCCTGCCACTTTGGCATTTAGCCACCAACAGACTTAGCCGATCCAAACACCGTATTTCTTTGTCCCATATCCTCAGCTGTTTTGAAGACGCCCAGGCCCTTCACAGGGGCTGAATTACCATTTCCTTTAAGAGCTGCCTGGTTCCTATTCTCTCCTAGGAGCTGAGAGGAGCTAGCAGTACAGAGACATCCTGCTCTTCCGCATGGCTTCGCTGATTAAGTATGCTGGGCTCAGCTCTGGCTCCTCGGTCATGATTGAAATGTTCTGCCACTCTCCCAACTGGTTGGACTTTTTAATGGTGTCCACCACGCACAGGGCATAGAGACAGTCGTCGAAAGTGGCAGCCATGGTGAGGGGCCTCCCATCCCAGGTCCTCCTGTCATCCTGGTCCTCAAATGCCTGCCGGACAGCTTGAACCATCTTAATGGTGCCCCGGAGGTAGGGGGACGGGATGTCACTGAAGGCCTTCTCTGGAAGTAAGGAGTTGCTGACTGGCGTGGAGTCCTTTAGCAGGAGCTCCCGCTGAGGAGAGCTGTTGCTCTGTCCATAAAGGTCAGTGCCTATTACAATCAGCCGTCCCGCCGAACCCACAACAATAATGTCTTGTTTGAACTCCCCTGGGACGTTGAAGTTGAGTGTCACTGTGCAGCACACGCCACCCTCCAGGACCATCTGGAACGTACAGAAGTCATCGCTGGTAATCTGCCGTATCCCCTTGATGTGGTCTGTCTGCTTCACAAAGGTCTTGAGCAACCCGTGCACCTTCACGGCCTTTTGGCTGGTGAGGAAGGTCAGGAGGTCGATGATGTAGGTGCCAACTGAGTGCAAGCCTCCCCCTCCCATCAGGTCATCACAGCTCCAGTTGTACTTCTTGCCCAGCAGGCTCCCGCTGTGAACCTGTACCTCACACACCAGCAGCTCCCCTACGTAACCCTCCTGGATCAGCTGCTTCATCTTCACAAAAGCAGGCAGGAAGCGCAGAACGTTCCCCATGATGCTCATGAGCTTTGGGTAATAATGAGCTGCTGTCATCATCCTGAAGGCATCCAGGGGGGTCGCCGTTCGGTCGCAGATGACATTTTTTCCAATGCCTGAAAAACAGTTTAAAAAGAAAAAGTAAACAAAAAAGTATCAGTTAAGTAAGCTGAAACCCTCGAGGCTTTTCTTAAAGACTAAGCCAAGGAGAAAGAGCCTTGAAAGAAGAAAACATCTCAGTATGGTTTTAAAGGCACAAAGATCCCCTCTAGCATGTTTCCAAAATGCACACAATAGTTTCTTGAGCACCACAGTGAAAATGTATCCCTTTTTATTTTCAAAATGCACTCAGAAGGCCTGGACAGAGAAGATGTAAGCTAAGACAAGGTGGATTGCTACCCCACATTTGCCACCTTCTGGGAGTAGGTGTGACACCAACCACTCCCACTCACCCATCTCACAGACATCTCTTCTGTGATAACCTGTGTGTGGGCTTCTGCAAGCTGAACCCGAGCTTCAGCTCCCTGAAGCATATGAATAACAGGACCACATATACACAGTAACTTAACATAGGTACACTGAAAAGCCTGGGCTTGTCTTCTCAATAGTCTTCTCCCTTCAGCTTTCCCAGTCAGACTGTTGAAAAGGCTCTGACTGGAGAGAGGGAAAATTACTGGGCTCGTTACTTGATTTAAAATGCAGAAATTGCTTCTCACTCATAAAAAGCCATGCTATTGTGACAGTAGCACTCGTTTGTTTCCGAGCAGTCCTG